>NC_051156.1:12029680-12329680 GCF_013339745.2 Dermacentor silvarum | reverse complement strand
CTGGAAGCACGTGCCAGCGCTGTCTTCTAGTTCGAAATAACCGCGCACAAGTTTTTCTTCTTCGCTCCACTCGTTGACCTTGGGAACCCTTTCATACTGATCAACTCAGTCCTCAACGTCTTCAAATGCATCTCCACAAAAGATGTCCGGACCGCGAGGTGGCTGAGAAGTCATCTGGAAATAGCTTGGCGCCATCTGTGAAAGAGGGAGATTCGCCGATGTAGGAATTTCCATGCTGGTCGAAGCTGGAATGGTGGTGAATTTGGGGCTCAGGCCTAACAGGTGGCGGCTGAATCGGTCCATTGGAGCAATGACGAAAGGTTGATTCTCTGGACTGCGTGAAGGGGTCCGAGTAGGAGTCCCGAACATCAGGTATCCAGCTCCTCTACCAGTGTCGCAGCCTCACGAAACTTGACGGGATTTGATTTGACTTGACAAACGAACTTGTAAGCAGGAACAGTAACTAGAACGGACTGCTTTAATACCGCGCGCTAGTCACGGCTTCTTCTTCTGCTTTCTGTCTATGTTTTTCACAAGTGCCGATATGTCTTGTTACTCTCGTCGTCTTTGCCGGACTATAGACGTGGCAATGTGTAACTCTGTAATACAAAAATATGCATATATCTATATTTTTGCGTTGCTGCATACCAGGGAATGTTATCAAGCTATCGCTTACCCATGGTTCGTTCTACGGGGATTTTTTTTTTCTCAGTCATGCTGATAGCTGCGACGAACACTGACGGCGGCGGACAACGTCGCCTACGGAAACGACTATTGGAATGAGCCTATAACAGCTTACGCTGTAAAATTTTGGGGTTTTATCTGCTAAAACCACGATATGATTATGAGGCACGCCGCAGTGGGGGACGCCGGATTAACTTTGACCACCTGGAATTCTTTAACGTGCACGCAATGAACGGTACAGGGGCGTTTTCGCTTTTTGCATCCCATCGAAATGCTGCCGCCACGGCCGGGATTTTATTCCGCGCCCTCCCGCTTTCTAATTATGTTACCACACCAACTCGCCCAGCTGTTCCTAGTTTTGCTCCAGCTTAGCAATGCAACGCAATAGTGGTGGCTCAGCCCCCACGGCGGCTGAAGCACGATGGAGGAAGAGATAAGGAATGCTTAGAAAGGCAGGGAGATTAAGTAGTTCTGGTTGGCTACCGCCTCCACGGGGTGAATGAGGCACCGGGATAAAAAGAAGAAAAGCACGTAAACGACGAGCAAAGGCGCAGAAGAGGGGGGAGCACCCCTAGACAAAGTAAACCGCGTACACTATACAGTGCGGCAAGCAGGCGGCTTTCTTTAAAATATATCACGTAGGCCGAATGAAGATGACGAAGTGTTTCTCCTGTGGAACCCTATTATTATTTAGTTTTTTTTTTCTTCTTCTCGTCTCACAAAATCTTCCTTTATAAATTCCAGTATTCCATTCGTTAATTACCTTGTATTTATGCACCCAATATAACCACCCGATTCATGGCCAATTCCCCACTGTGGGTATGCGCCACAACCTCTCAGGTCAACAACAACAACAACAACAACAACAACGCTGCTAGGAGGAGGACACCGGTATGGACGAACATGGATCGTTCGAACGCGCCACCGTTCGCGTGACCGTACACGTGAACGACTAGGCGATGGTGTCATAGCATGGGGCGAACATAATCTCTCGCTCTCCGGTCGCGGTGAGTCGGACTTCCTTGATTTGTCGCGCGCCTATGTGAATGTTCTATGCGTAGTCATTCGGCTAGCATGCATTAGTGTATGAAAGGTGCAATAAATGCCCTTTTGACTGCTTGCGCTACTGTGCTGTCGTTCCTTTGTCCCAAGAGCGCGTGTGAGACCCCATAGTCATTACTGAATATGGCCCGACAAATAGATATATCTCCAGTCGTGGTTTCCCACAAAGCGGAGTGTTGAGCCCGACTCTTTTCAATCTTGTTCTTACAGTAACGGACGTGCGAATCTGCTTCACGAGTAGCGTGCTGCTGACGCTATTACATGCAGATATGAATCGAACACGCAATCATACAGCGAGCTAGTGACCCTGAGACCGGGTGAGCTGTAAAAAACGTCAGGCAGGTGTTACACACTTGTAACACAAGAAGGCGAAAGCCTTCTGCACATTTGGTAACACATGAAGCTATACAATCGGGGCTAGACTTCTTTGAAAGACATAGCGAGCCTAAATGGGAAGTCATTGGGCTACAATCACTAAGGCTGCAGCGGCACGCGCGTATTCCGCAGTGGCGTGTTTGCGCTGCCGTCCTCGCGAGCCGCAAGAGCTTGCACGCTCCTCCATCGCTCGCCACCGACAACCGCCGCCTCCGCTCCGACTGTGACATCAATGTGCAAAGCACAAAGCTTTTCGGCGCAACAACATATGGCGCGATAGCAATTACTAAACTTAAAATTTGCCAGACAATTAAGAATCTTTAAGTCTGAGAATTCCAAAGCATCATGCCGTTCGTAGACTTCGGAACGTCATCAACGCGTGCTCATTTTATACACTCATGACTTGGCGCCACCTCCTCCTCACCGTCATGTGCACTACCCAATGACGTACGCACTAGTCAGCGAGATGGCTGTGACGTGACGTGTGCAATCACACGCGCGCTAGGCACACCTTTAGTAAACCAGAACCGAGGACAAGCCCTGGGTTCAGGGAAGCGTGCGCGTCTCGCATCCCAGAGACCCGGGTTTGATTCCCAACCAAACCGAAATGTACCACATTTCACTTTCAAAGCCACTAACTTACTTTGTTACAGGAACCTCCCTGAGAAACCGGATGTCATTCCGAGCATTTTTTTTTTGTTTTACTCTTTGTGGCGTCGGCCATTTTTCGTCACGGCGCAATTTCGCCAAGGTCACCGCCAACATAGGCACATAACGCTTTCGCCTTAATAAATGCCATAACCGCAATATGATTATGAGGCACGCTTTCGTAGGGGACACCGGTATAATTTTGGCTATCTAGGGTTCTTTAACGTGCGCCCAATGCACGCTACACGGGCATTTTTGGATTTCACGCCCTTCGATATGCGTCCGACTCGGCTGAGATTTGATTTTGATCCCGAGCCTTCGGGCTTAGAAGCGCAATGCCAAAGCCATCACTCCACCACGGCGGGTGACCGAGTGAGTTCTGAGCCTGCAAATTCGGGTAACGTTATTCTGCGAGTCGCTAGGTTTCTGTCAAGTCTTTCTTAGTCTAAATACATGAGTATCATTCAGCCTGTCTGCGTCTAATGTTAGTAAGCCCGAGACCTAGTGAGTTTTGCAGGGCCTGATTTCGATGAACGTCAGACCGAGCGAGCCATAGTGGGCCTCATTGTTATGGTCTGGGTCTCAACCAATATGCATATTTCTTCAGTCAGTCACGGTTCTGTTCATTTCGCCGTTCTATGGTAGCGTCTCACTTTTTTTAACAAAATGCAACACACAGCAGACACAATAAAAACAAAACGACACACAACACAAAGCGTTGCCACTTTCGAGAGACATTATAAAGAACCGACGCACCACTCATGTAATCTAGAAATCGTAATACTGCGGCGATAGCACAGTGGTGATGGCGTAGCGCAAGGTGAAGCTTCAACACCTAACTGATTAATTTCCGTAACGGCATCCGCCTTATTTACCGAGTTCAAAAGACAAAAAATAGCAAACAGGCAAGCCACAGATAAGAAATATAAAACAGAGACACAGATTAAAACTACACAGGACACTTCCCCCTCGTCAATATGTGTGCTGAAGATGCTTACGTTACTTTCTTTTTCATTTAACATGCGCTGCGCTAAAAATTGTTTCGTTTATGAGCTAGATCTATTGATCCTTCGCTTACAGATACATTAGTAGCGGTGCACTTGAAACGCCTCAATAATACCTTTTCCCGTTCGATTAAAGGAGCGCGTGATAACATTATATCTAAAAAACGCCGGTTCAAATCTGCACGGCGCACAATGCGCAGATAGATTTCCGGGGTGTGTAATGTGTTTGCATGATTATTTGTTTTCTAAGCCTCTGGTTAATACAACCTTCCCATTTGGAGCACGTAACTGCCACCAAATGACATCGGGATACTCCAAACGATATCAGGGCTACATTCTAAAAGTTCGTTTTCGTGTGTGACGTCACAGCGCTTGCACAAACAACAAAATTGTAAAATGTAGCACGAACATCACGTACCGCATACCGCTGTTTTATATATTATGTAGTTGTAGTGAACGCTAGCGAACTTGCCTGCCTTTTCATGCTTATTTAGCAGCTCACCTTGAGCTGCTCGACAAGCTGGGACTCCACAGGCAGCGCTTCATGAACAGCGACGACAATGTCCACGTAACCGCCATCATCCTGCAGCTGGATCGCAGCATTGACCCGGCCATCGGAGCCCCAACACTGCAGCAGCAACCACGCCAGCAGCAGCGAGCGAATAGAACGGTAGTGATCACACGCCATGCACGATCGGTTGTCTCGAACAAGGACTAGCTGAGCTTCGAGACCAAGGCATCCACCAGGAGGATACAAGTTCCCACCAGGGTTGGTGGTATATTTAAAGCCACCTTCGAAGAAGCATCGCATATGCGCCAAGAAAATACACGGCAAAAGCAGCCGACGAAGCGTAATGGTTGCTCACACTCGTCCACGTACGGCTGCTGTCACGCGCTAGAATCATACTTGTGCCCAACGTCTTTCGTCGACCACACCCTGCGGTGACAAGCGATGACGGGAGGACGGTGTGTGTACGCGCCCCCGTCGCGTCTCCGGGGCGACAGTTCGCAGCTGCTGATACGGCGTCGGCAAACACGGCGCTGCATCTGATGCTGCAAGAACGGCGTCGTTCGCGCAGCAGAACAGACCTGCTTCGACGATAATAATGGCTTCACGCCGCAGCCTAGCTCCCATCTTTTCGTGGTATGGAAGCAGCCGACTGCTGCTTTGTTTCATTTCGCGCTGCCAAGCTGTCTCAACACATGGAGGCAAATCATGAGTGGTTGTAAAAGCAACGAACCACTGGCAAGGAATTTCTCAAAGAAAAGCGAAAATAAAAAAATTCGGAACCATTCCACTCTGTGAAGGTCGATGACCAGCGGAGCTGTATGTAAGGTGTATACACGACCCATAACTCGCCGAGGGCACAGTGATGTTGGTGTAACATTGAATGCTGAACCTTTCCAAGAGAAACACCACGAACCACTTTCCGTCTGGCCGAGACTCGTCTGTGTTGAAATCACCCGCAATTACGATGGGAGTGGAGTCGGTAGGGGCGATCCAACAAGATTAAGGTGCATACGCTTGGCGTTTGCGGCATGATCTTCGTCTCTATTACGTGCCGCCCGCCGTCGCCGCGCACATCCCAGCTTCTGTTCAGGACTGTGTTCTTTGTGGGCGCGCCGATCATCCGCAGTCCTCACCGCACGCGGCCTACCCTTTGCACGGGTGGAAACAACTGAAATAAGGTTACCTGGTTTGCCCATAGAGCCCGTGACGTCAAACCACAATCCATACTAAACGGTTTATTCCAGTTTTACTTTCTTTACTACGATATTTTTATGACAATCTCTTTTCAGACTTCTGGTGATTAAACGCAGCTGGGTCATATCCGGCGAACACCTTTATCACCATTTTTATCACCGGGATCGGCTGGTCGTGAGCTCAGTGGCCGCCATCTTTTTTGCTTATACGCACACAAACCGCCAGAACCTAGATTTTAACACCTCCGCTGTAAAAAGAGATCAGCGGCTATATAAATAAGGCGGAGCCAAGAGTTAGGCGAGCTATGTCGCAACTGATCATCAAAAGTAGTTGGTGGAAGCGATCGCCGTTTGTCGACTAACTTTGTCCTGAAGACAACGGGCAAGAACGACATCACAAAACGTTTTGCGCAGAAGCCGCTGTCACGGATAGTCTACAAGTTTCAGCTACAAATGACGGCAATAAACATGTTAGTGTTGGGCTCTGAAATCACACTGAATGACCGCAGACAACGACTGTCAAAACGCTAGCAGCAAGGGCAGCCGCCGCAGCGGGCGAAGGTTCGTGCGGTCTATCGCTTCAACGGAAACTGAGCGGCGAATGCACAGCGCATACAAAGGTGAGAGCCGTGTGAAGATAAGAGACGGTGCGGGTGACGGCCACAGCCAGGCAAAGTGCGAGCGCAGTTGTTGGCAGAGTAGAAGCTGCACACCCCCCCCCCCCTCCCTTCCGCGCTGCCTTCCCGCTTTCTTGCTTTATTTGCGGCAGACTGCTGCTGCCAGTGTAGGTGTGAGTAGTGCTTAGATTTACACAGCACTATAATATGCGCAGAAAAAAAAGAACAGCTACTACGCACGCCGTGCTATATCATGTTCTGTTCTGAGTATGATTTATTGACACCTCTTTGAAACGGGATGGTGAGAAATAGTCACCTAGCCTGCTAAGCTAATCAGGTATGCTACACATGCTCACCAGCCCAGCATTTTGCCTACATCTCCTGAATGTTTTTTCTTATAACTTTTATATCTTTAACTTGTACAGTTACCTATTCCTGCAAAAGGTCCAGTCCTATCAATCTATTCGCTGCTTTTTTTTATACCAGTACTCTAAACGTCTCTTCATAATTTCGACTGCTGACGGGTAATGCTTCCACCCGATTTAAATCATCGCGCTTCTTGAAGGTGGACATTTCTTGCGGGTCTGGCTGGGTCATTCGCATGTCATTACAACGTGCTGAGTTTTCTCGAGCTTTTTGCTGCAGCTCAGACATCCTTCATCCTGGTGCGAAAATTCGCTCTGGTATTTGGTTGTCCTTATAAAACTAGCTCTGGCCTCAAAGAGCAAGGCACTGCCCTTTGTGTTATCGTACATATTGTACATATTTCTGTCTATTCCGTTAGGACCTGGTCTGTCACCGCCGACTGACGGCGAGCGCCAAAACTAGGCTTGACGGCCGGCACCCTACGTCCTTGACGCCGATGGGCAGACATGAAAACGTATAGGAAGCTATAAATAATTATACTGGATGTGAAAAAAGAAAACATCCTCGAAATACTTGAAGTGTTAAGGTATCTAAATATTGGAAGAAGCTTCCAGCACTAATTGGGTCGGTGATGACATCCTCCGTTCGTGACCTCCATTCAGTTTCATATGCGTGCTCAGACAAGGGCCAGTTTTGTGACATCTGTCCAGAAAATTATCCACGGTGCACACAGGCACGTATCATTTGTCATACAGTGCCTAAAAATTCATGAAACACCAACGCGTTCTGGCGCACCTTGGTGATGGACATATCGCTTTCTGCTAAGTGCATGTCACTTAAACAATCCTGCACGTAACAAATTACACGTAATTTATTAAATGTGTTGGTAGTTTGAAAATTTACCAAATATTTTGTTTATTCGGTAATGCTCGCCAAAATTCAATTACTCTTTTCAGTAACCAATTACATATATCTAACCCATTATTTTATTGACGAGACAAGCTGTGACAAACAACACAGCTCAGAAAACCTGCATATGACGAATACTATAGTAGAACGCCCGAGATTGTCCGATGTAGCAGCCTTGCAAATGCGCATGTTCAGACAGCCAAACACAAGGGCCCAGTAATTGTTCACTCATCTTCGCCAAGGTCGATCAAGGTCGCGAAGCTTTGGGTGAAAAGTGGTTGAGAATAAATGGTCGCCTACATCAGCAAAGGTAGTCAAGGAAGCAGTGATTGAAGTGCTAATATATGTGAGGAGGCAACAAACATTGCGAAAAAAGAAAAAGCGTTTCATATATTAAACGAGGCACAGTTAGATTCATTAAAAGAAAATAAAATTTGTGATCAATTTCCTACATGCGGGACGAGAAAAGAAAATACATGTGTACTTTATTTATCATTATCAATAAATTCCTTTTTTCTGCGCTCACCATAAGAGCCGAAATCACTTGCAATGCAATGCAGCTCCTGAAGTGCGCAGAAAGGCGTGCTCGCAAATTTCACCTGTTATAATAAGCCTTCCTCAGGCGTTGCAATGTGTTGTTTTGCTTCTCAACATTATTATTATTTCTTAACATTATTTCTTAACCAGTTCAGTCAAAAGTGAGAAACGACCGCCAGATAATTGTTTTGTTTAGCTGTTCTCGTGTGGCTACGCTGGCCGACGGGCTTGGCGTCCGACGATGGGACCAGCACTTTACACCCAAAGCTTTCGTCGGCTTCCAAAGAAAGGATGTTCTGTGCAGGGGTGCGATTCGCCACCAGTATGGCTGACATTTTACTGCACCGCTTTCTGCGCTGAAAGCTCGAAACGACCATCAAGTCCAATCATCATCATCATCATTATCATCATCATCAGCCTATTCTTGTCCACTGCAGGACAAAGGCCTCTCCCTGTGATCTCCACTTACCCCTGTCTTGCGCTAGCTGATTCCAACCGGCCAGCAAAACAAATTTCGCGCCTTTAAGTACAAAGTGACGTCTCTTCTATTTTTCACTGACATGGCGTCACAACATTTTTTTTCCACCGGAATCACACAGATGGTACTAAGCCCCATGAACTGCCGATGATCCGCCATGTTTTGAACGTATGGGCTTCTATGGAAGCTTCGCTACCAGGTATGTTTAACTTGTCTTAACGCCAATCTGATGTTGGCTAACGTATTGACCAGGTGCAGGTATGTTTCAACAGCGAAGGCCACTTATGACGTTATAGCCTGGAAATGACATATCGACGATATTTTCATCTTTTCATTGGCCAAGCCGGAAGCGTCTTCTCCAAATCCAAGCAACAATGAAGCTTTGCGCGGCAAAGAGGACCGAGATGCTGGGCAATCACAATCTTAATCGTAAGATCCATTCTGTATCCATTCGGTTATTTCGTACACCCACAGCATATCGCTTCGGCTGAAAAGGATTGGCCAGCGGGCCAATGTAAAAGTGGTTCTTCACGCTTCCGATAAACTTCAATCTTTGTGCAGATTCACCAGGATTTGTGCGCCAAAGAGCTTGTCTGCAAAAAGAGACATCAGTCAAAGTTCGTTCACTGTGTGGAAGGTATCGTTTACAATCTGCCTTTGAACTGTAGGCCAATTATGTTGGTCAGAGTGGTCGGTGTCTTAGACAGACTTCGGGAGCACCGCTACAATGTGGAAGAAATGAGAGAGGGGTGTCTGGATGCGCACTGTAGAAATTGAACGCGTAATCAGGCAGATGCCCCAAATAAGGCCAGGTTCAGTCCAGTATACAGGGTGTCCCAGCTATCACACAGCACGATTTAAAAAAAAGGAATGGCATTACGCGAAGCAAAACTAGTGCGTATTGTTTCCACTATAGTGGAGTAGCCGCCGGTAATTTTTTTCGTTACTGAGATTTAATTAGGTAATTGTAATTAATTATTTAACTCGAGCAGTACTGTCATAATTATCAAAGTGTGAATGAGAAAATTGTAGAACATGATAAACTCCCGATACAGCTTTCTGTTGCTCAATACGTGCTACATAAATGTGTTTTTCCGAGCGTGAAAGGAGCCCGCGAATACACGCAAAGTGGATCGAGGGACCAGTCGCGCGGCTATTCTGCGTGCATTCGCGGGCTCCTTTCACGCTCGGAAAAAACACATTTATGTAGCACGTATTGAGCAATATTAAACTGTATCGAGACTTTTTCATGTTGCTCTACAACTTTCTCATTGACACTTTGATAATTAGGATAGTGCTTCTCGAGTTAGATAATGAATTACACTTACCTAATTAAAGCTCAGTAACGAAAAAATTACTGGTGGCTACTCCACTGCACTGGAAGCAAAACGCACTAGGTTGGCTTCGCGTAACGCCGTTCCTCTTTTTTTAAATCGTGCTGCGTGATAGCAGGGACACCCTGTATAGTGCCTGCTCAATTGTCCGCCAAACCCGCGAGATCATCAAAGCAGAATTGGTTGACAGGTTTGGTGACATCTGTGTGTCAAAACCGTCTATAGCCCTTTCTAGCACGGATCTATCTTCCTTGCGCAAACATGGACATTTTCTGAGGTCGGCACACACGCACGTGACGTGTCACAGATATGTGGTCGAATGCGTCAAATAAAACAGTGTCGTAAGCAGGCGCGGATCCAGGGGGGATGTCCGGATGTCCTGACCCCCCCCCCCCCCTCATATTTCTGCATCGCCCCCTCGCTGACAGGGGGATGGCCCTGTCGCAAAAAAAAATATGGCCACTAGCATTCTTCAAAAGTATTTTTCGCGAGTACCAGTGGTATAAGCCATGCATAGAAGCAAAGCTAGCTCGCTCACAAGCTTAGTTGTATTCCGTAGGAGTGTGGTGTCGCGAAGTTGCCGTAGTTATTTTTTCTCATGAACACCTTGGACCTCCTGGCACCGGCGGTGCCTCACTCGTCCCGTCGGTGGCGTCGAATGAACGAGGGGACGTCCCTTTTTGCCAAGCATGCCGATGTCCGCGCGAGCGCCTTCGCGCCTGATCAACTTAGTTGCCCCTTGGGGTGTCATCAGTTGCCTCATTGGCTGTCATCGGTTCCTCGACCAACCTGCTTAATAAAAGAGATCACTTGCTGAAGTGTTCATATACAGGGTGTGACCGAAAAGTAATGTCAGTGATTATATTGTGAAGCGACTATACGTCGCAGCGCGCTAAGACCATTTGGGGTTGGTGGAGGGGGAAGTTAGCTTATAAGCACGCGCTGTCGCTCAGTCGTCTGCGACCATCTGGAGAGTAGAACAAGGTTTTTCGTCAACTCATTTTCATTTACCGTGCAAGCCGTAATGCAGCGCTTGTTGGAACAAAGGATTGCCATCGAGTTTTGTGTGAAACTCGGCAAGTCTGCAGTGGAAGCTTTTCCTATGATAAAGACAGCTTTTGGTCATAATTGTTTGTCAGAACGTCAAGTTTACCGGGGGCACAAGGTCTTTTTAGAAGGTTGTGAAGAGGTCAGCGATGAAGCCCGCGCTGTACCGCCATCAAAGACCATCACCGACGAAAATGTGACGCGCGCGAGAGATCTTTTGTACTCAGACCCTCGTTTGAGTGTCCCTTTAGTGGCACAGACCGTAAACATTCGAAAAAGTACCGTTCACGACATATTGACGAATAATTTTCAGATGCGAAAAGTGTGCGCGAAAATCTTCCGCAAAATGTTAACGGACGACCAACAATCGAGCCGAGTTGAAACGTGCCAGGAGGTTTATGACTTGTGCAAAAGTGACCCCCACGTTTTGGACAATGTCATCACAGATACAGGGGACAAGACTTGGGTGTTTGAATACGACCCCGAAACAAAAAAACAAAGGGCCAAGTGGTACAGCTCGGCGTCCCCTCACCCCAAGAAGGCCAGAATTACCAAGTCAAAGGTCAAGACCATGCTGATTGTGTTCTTTGACATCAGTTGCTTCGTCCACCAGGAGTTTGTACCCCATGGCATAACCGTGAACGCCAAATTCTACGTGAAAGTGCTCAAGCGACTCAAACAAGGGATTCATCTCACCCGGCCTGATATTGGGGTGATTGGAAACTTCGCATGACAACGCACCATGCAGCCTGCACCCCCTTCCTCGTGACCCGCTTCCTGGCCGATTGAAAGATGCCAACGGTTCTCCAGCCGCCCTACAGTCCTGAAGTGGTTCTCCCAGGCTGCGCTTTAAAATTCCCATGAACGGACCAACGCCATTTCGCGACAGTTGGCAAAGTCGAAGAGGCTTGCACCAAGGCTCTAAAGAACATTCCTAAGGAGACCTACCGTGACGCCTCCGATGGTTGGAAATCTCGCTACAAGCAATGTAACGACGCAGGAGGAGCCTATTTTTAAACATTTTATTGTGTTGTACTGATCTGATCAATAATTTCTTTTTAATTGACTCACTGACATTTCTGTTCGGACAAACCCTGTATAAATAATAACAACTAACAGCTAAACTAAGAACTACGCATGGGCCACTTTTTTTAACTGTAGCACTCATTCTGATCACAGTTGCACGTTGACAATATCCAGTACGAGCACAGTACCGTTCGTACGCTACAAGTTTTTCATTGTAACTTCGCAGTTTTATTGCCGTACATTAAGCATAGTAGGGTCAAAGCCGCTGGATCCGTTTATCTGAGTGGGCGTTCTCGCGGAGCGGGGCGAAGTCTCGAGCAGCGGCTGTGAAGTGGGGGAGCGTGACGTCAGCGGCCAACGCCAGCGCGCGGGCCAAAGATGGCGTCGCGTGGATAGAGAAACGGGAGCAGATGCGCGCCTTGTGTAAAAGGATGGCGTCGCGTGGGAAACATAACATGAAGACGCTGGCTCGCGCTCTCGGCTACTGCACCACATCGTTCTTCTTGTAGGTGGCTTCGTGAGTCTTCATACGCGGTGATTCGCATATCATAAACAACCAGCGTAGTGGTTGCCGCGTTGGAGCTCCAAAGCAAACGAAGGTGTCTCAGCCGAACAGAAAGAATCTCCTTAAGGAAAACAAGGTGTCCCAACAGACTCCAAAGACGGACCCGTGCTTACGCATTTATAACGAACCTGCAACAGATCATCCCAACTTTTATTTTAAGAAACAATACAGGCTAGATATACCAGGTGTTCAAAATCAAGCTTTATAGTTTTCTTAAAATTAGGTACTGGGAGGAACGTGAAGACAACTTGCGCAAATATGTTATGTGGCCAGGGGGACACAAAGTGAGATGATAATTATCGCTGTCAGCAGCCGAATTGACTAAAATTGAATAATTAACTTTTTATTGACTGCAGTAAGAAACACGACTGCCTCTAAGTTTTCAATAGAAACATACCCACTTGCTGCAATCGACAAAAAATAATTGTTCAATTTTAGTCAATTGGGCTGTTAACAGCGGTTATTATCATCTCACTTTGTGCCCCCCTGGCTACTTAACTTATTTGCACAGGTGGTCTTCGCGTGCCTCCCAGTGCCTAATTTTAAGAAAAGCGTAAAGCTTAGTTTTGAACACCCTGTATTATCAGGCACAGCCGCCAAGCACATGGCTGTATTGGGTAACGTCCTTTTCATATAAGTTTGGAGAAAACGATATCGGGCTTCGCTACAGGTCTTCTTCCTCTTTCTGGGGTTTTACGTGCCAAAACCAGTTCTGATTACGAGGCACGCCGTAGTGGAAGGCTTCGGATTTATTTTGACCACCTGGGGTTCTTAAACGTGCACTACAACGCAAGCACACGGGAGTTTTTGCCTTTCGCCTCCATCGAAATGCGGCCGCCGTGGCCGGGACTCGATCCCGCAATCTCGTGCTCAACGCCTGAGCTGACTGAGCCACCACGGCGGGCTAAAGGTGTTGCTCTCGCCGTATAAAAAGCGGGTGTATCGTGAGAAGAAATGGTGAATTTCGGTAAATAAGAAAGGCTACTATCATCATCATCATCATCATTGACAGAAGCTAACCCCCCCCCCCCCCCTCAGAAAAAACCTGGATCCGCCCCTGGTCGTAAGTTTGCACTCGTGTGTCTTAGCCTCTTTTCGGTCCTGGTCTTGTGCACATTAAGGTATTTCATGCAAGATCCATATACGTTCGAACACCGTCCACCCCCCCCCCCTCCCCCCCGCACGCACACCGAGTGAAATGGCTAAGTTCCCTGTCTTTCCATATATTTCCTCCTCGGGCAAGATTTCGGTGTTGCTGCTAATGTGTTCACCACGAATGAGAGGAACGATAGCTGACAAATTCTTTAAAAGCCGTTAGTGCAGGTAAGCGATGTATGACATGGAAAGTAACGCAGAATAAATAGATTACTATTGTGTTGTTCTTCAATCACGTTCGGAGGGCAGCAATTGGTAACAGTGATCCATTGCATTTTTAAAGAAATAATTGTAATCGGTCAGATTTTTATGTAACATGCACACGTGTGCTTAAACACTACTTCCTCAGCACAATTCATCAAATAAATTTGGTTCCTGAAATTCTGAATTAGAAAGGAATTTACCAATTCTACCAATTCAAAATCGCGATTTCATCCGCAGGCGTGCCTGACTAGCAAGTTCAGCGTAACAATGTCATTCCGCTTTCTATCGCTGCAGCGAACTTGGTGGTCGAACTTTTTCAATTGAAACTTGTATTCCTTCACAAGTGTCGGTGGTGGATGTGGTGGTGGTGTTACGCTAAGAAGTCTGGCTGCTACCAGAGTAGAACAGGTGCGGGGAAACTGCGCCGGCGCCGGATCACGTGACGCGCGTGACCAATCAGGGTCGTTTTGTGTGCCGTGTAGAGGGACAGGGGATTGGCGCGCTCTCCACCAGGCTTCCCTCGCCTCAGATCAGTTTCGGAACCCGGATGGGAAGGCCCCGCGTGGTGCATTCCACCGAGGAGCAGGCTGCGTTTGAGCAACGGCGCCGCGAACTCGCTTGGGAAAAAGCTCGTCGTCGAAGTGTAGATTCTAGCGCGAGGGCTTCCGAAGCCCAGGTGAAGCGTCAGCGAAGAGCCGTGAACCCCGAGTTGCGGGAGCGCTATGTTGATGCCAAACATCAGCGAAGAGCCGCCCACCCTGAGGTTACGGCAACCGAAGCGGAACGCCTGCGACAGCGTCGTCTTGCCACATGGTTCGCTTACTCGCATTTTCTCGACAAGGGGAGGGATGCTGATCTCTTTTTGAAGCTAAAGCTTCATTGCGCTACATCGGGCAGCCGTCGGCGACTCAGAAGTTTTCACCTTGAGAGGTAGAGGTCAAACCACAAGAGAGCATTAAGGCGTGTTTAGAGTCCGACGTTATCGGCACGCGGGCGAACGTCATCAGACGCCGGGCGCGTCGGAGCGCATTGGCCGCGCGTCCGGTTACGTTGGCGGCGCCAGTACGTCGAACCATCGGTCGAACTATAGCCGCTGTTCTCGCCAACGTGACATAACGTGTCGCGCGTTCACGCTACGTCAGACTATATTTAGGCCTTTATGGAGCCCTGAAAGGAGACATTGCCGCCGTTGCCAGAGTAGAGTTGGGCCCGGCTGCGAGTTGCAACCAAGTCTCACTACTTTACTGATCACCGCGATGTCTTCATACGCATACAAAAAAATGATGAATAAACACTGTATTCATTGCAAACATGTCTGTATATCATTGCGAAGCCACACCTCGGCCACAGCTCGACAATGGGCCTAGCCAGGGCAGTGAAGCTTTCGCTATCAACCAGGGTTAACCAAAGCTAAACCACATTCATTTTTTTTACAGCGACGATCTTTGTGGCTAGACGAAACCAATATCTGTCCATCCTATGTGCGCAGAAATATGGGCCGATCCTGGTGATTGTGCAGAAAGGGCCCAAGTGCTATGGCACATGCCCCTGTGGACTCCGGGACCTGTAACGCGCTATTCAGCTACCCTTGTCACACGTAAAACAGATAAAGAAAGGCACGCCATTGGTTGCGCCGTCAGTGAGGTCGTTCTGTCCGTCGCAGCCTAGCGCGCGTGCAGCAGTTTCTCTCTGACTTCAACATGGTGAAGTCGCGCATCGTACGAACTCCCGAACAGGAGCCAGCTTACGAAGCACAGCGCCAACAATGGCGTATTACAGCCCTGCCGTATGCCGAGCGCAGCCGTGCTGGCCGCAGGAAAGAACTGGGCCTTTACAACCATTGAGGGCGTAATAACCACCTCTATTTCATGCCAGCAGCATACATGCCTACACTGCAATAAAATTACCCTGGTTTTACGGCAAATCTGCTGGTAATGTGTGACCGAACACTTTTCCGTAACTAAAGAACGATCATTTCAGTAGAACGGACAACCGTAAATAGAGGCCGTAACACAAAATACGAGTGCTTATGTAGTCAGAAAACGGAAGACGATGTGTGCTGAATCTGTAGCGTACGGTCTAACCGTTGAAATACAGGTGTTTCCGTATTCAGGAAACTTAAGACTGAAGGAAACTTAAGACTAAGATGGTGAATCTGTACTATATACGGTCCAACCGCTAAAATACAGGTGTTTAACGTATTACGTTTTACAGAGCATACTGATTGTTTAGAGAATGTACTATCGGAGACAGAAGTGCCCAAAACGTGCGAGCGTTGACCGAATTTTATTGGTGCACTTTCTGCCGCGATCAGCCACACTAACATTTGCATTCGGAAAGTTGTCTGGAACGCAGATGATAGTGGCTCATAGCGCAGAGATGCAATTTGGTCGACGCTCGCACGTCCTGGGCACTTTTGTCCCCCATAGTACATATCCTTTAATGCAAATGTCTTGAATGCAGCTCATAGCAGAAGCAGCAGGTCCCTATTGAGAAAACTGCCTGGCCAACACATTGACACAGCTCAAAAGGTAAAACACTTTTCATTTAGTGATCTGAAGGAATTGCATTACATATGTACAAATAAGTGCGAAATTTTAGTTGTCAAGTTCTTTATATCACAGAAGCTGTTTCATTTTGTTGAACCACTCGTCTCGCACTGTTTCCTGGTGAAAGCTGTTCTTAACACCACATGCCTTGCAAGGATAAACTTGCTACTGTTAAGAGAAATTGGTTGGTGAATTTCCGTCCTAAACAAAGCGGCGACAAAAGACAATCACAGAACGCAACAAAGCGGTAACTTAAGTTTTAGAAAAACATGAACTTGGTTCAACATGGTCAGAACAAGGGATGTTGCTGTAGCCAACACTTCGACAAAGGTACGTGACATCAGGGCAACAACTGTTTTCCTTGGCAGTGGTTTTGCGTGTGCATAGCTCACTCGCCCCTACCCTCATTGGTGGAGACGCTGGTGCATATAGTAGGTCAAATAGAAGCCAAAGTACCAAAATAGAGGCAGGAAGGGTGCGTTTAGCAGTGATTATTGTGATAGAGTTGGTAGAGGCACTGCTGCCAGCTCTTACAATGAGTAGGGATGACCGAAACTGACCTAATAGACATATTCTTCCCAGAAATCAAAATATATATTAAGATAGACTGTTTGGACATTTGGGAAACAAGTAAAAAATAAACTTTGTATCAAGATGTGTCTGGTTAAAATCAGTGGCAAGGGCAAAGGAAGGCACATTATCAATGCAAAATTTGTCGAAAGCCGATGAAGAAAAAGATATTGGCCAAATATTAAATAAATAAGTACATCAAAATTAAACTGGGTATGACCATAAAACAGTAAAGAACAGCCTGTGAAAAAAATATGGCAGTATGGTAATCAGGTGCAAATCGAGAAAAGTTAAGCGCTATTTATGCTCATGCCACTACTGACGACTTCAAGTTTCTGTCTTCCTGTTGAACATGTCTTACTTGAACAAGGAAATTGGTCATTTTGTAAACAAGTCAACGTTCGAATGCAGTTCAGATCTTCCATGTAACTTTAATGGAAGAAAATGGTACGGACAGTCCTACTGGATGGGCATACATTCAGCAGTACCATCAACAGGTGCAAGCCTAAAATTTAATGCTCTCATTGGACTTCAGTTCTAGGGAAATCATTAGCCGTGTTTTTTTTTACACAGATGCCTTCAAATTATATCGGTTGGCAGGAGTGCTAGTAAACTACATTATACTTGTTGCCGCAATCAAATTTGATATTTGGTAAAAATGAATGAAAGAAACAAACCGCATGCCAGAATACTGATTCAAGTCATCAGGAAAATCTGCTAAAATTATTGTACCCTGCCCCCCAATACACAATTGTTACACACCACATTGACGCTCATGGTGTCGATCATGGTATTAGTACACTACGCATCACGTGAGGAGAATAAGATCAGAGGGCACATTATTTTTGTTCCAACATTAAATGCGCTTCGCATTAATCTTGCATTCCAAAAAGGAGCAGCTTGTGAGATGGTGACCGATGCATAAGAAAACTCATGACATTCTGTGCAGCAGAACGTTGCCTGACGAGGTGTCATGCACACAAATGCACTTCTTCATGCAAAATGACATCCTGTAGTCAAACCTAGTGCACATGTGCCCAACTTACAATTTGAAAAACACCACAGTGGAAGGCACAAAGTGTTAAACTAGTTTAAAAATATGGAACTTTGATTATTGATTATATTTACTGTTCATTAAAGATTCCAAGACTTTGCTCTCTACGGGTGCTGATAACAGGCACCCTGATTTTACAGTCGTAGCAACAATGATCTGTAGCACAGATGAGAAGCAATTTTTACGAAGTTTACGCAGGAGTATACCCCGCAAATTACAACCCACTTTTTAGAAGGACCGCCTGTTGGGCTAGTTGGTCTAACATTGTTACTTTCAGATATAGCGCAAGTATAGCACAATAGACGCGGACGAGTAGCGCGACAAACAGTTGGTTGTAGCGTTCGTCCGCGCCTGTCGTGTCTTCGTGTGTGTGTGTACTTATTTATGCTATATCTGAAAGTAACCACTTCACATTTTAATCTGGTGGAGAACGCATACCCCAAAAAAGATGAAACTAGTGTACCCTAACGTGCCGTTGCCAATACCTGTGAACAAGCAGATACACGTAATATGGCAGTTGCAATTATATTTCCACAAGCTGTAGTTACTGTAAGCTATTGCCAGTGTACCGGTACACAGCTGTAATACATTTAGGGCCAGTTAAAACTCCGTAATGATTTTATCTCATATGACAGAATTGGAATGCAATATCGTGCAAATCAGATAAAATTCGCTGAACTGTCAAAACTGATCAACAAGAAGAAGGTAAGGGATATTCGAAATTATAACGTCGGAAAGATTAAGGAAGCCGTAAAGTATGGACGCAGCATTAAATCAGCAAGAACAAAGCTTGGCATAGGACGAGGCAAGATGCATGCACTGAAAGATAAGCGTGGAAATATCATCAGCAATTTCTATGACATAGTAAAAGCAGCCGAAGAATTCTATACTCACCTGTATAGTGCCCAAAACAGCCAAGCTACTTTCATACGAAATAGTGATGAACCAGATACAGAGGCTCCTTCTATAACAAGCGATGAAGTTAGAAGGGCCTTGAAAGACACGACCAGGGGAAAAGCTGCTGGAGGAGATGGAATAACAGTAGATTTAATCAAATATGGAGGGGATATCATTCTTGAAAAGCTTGCTGCCTCATGACTCCACGCAATGCCTCATGACTTCAAGTTTACCAGAGAGCTGGAGAAACGCCAACATTATAACTATCCATAAGAAGGGAGACGTTAATGAACTGAAGAATTACAGACCCATTAGCTTGCTTTCAGTATTGTATAAAATATACACCAAGATAATTTCCAATAGAATCAGGGAAACACTTGACTTCAGCCAACCAAGAGAACAGGCTGACTTTAGGAAGGGATATTCTACGATGGATCATATCCATGTCATCAATCAGGTAATCGAGAAATCTGCGGAGTACAATCAACCTCTCTATATGGCTTTCATTGATTCTGAAAAGGCATTTGATTCAGTACAGATACCAGCAGTCATAGAGGCATTGCGTAATCAAGTAGTACAGGAGGCATAAGTGAATATCTTCGCAAACATCTACAAGGATTCCATAGCTACCTTGGTTCTCCACAAGAAAAGTAGAAAGTTACCTATCAAGAAAGGGGCCAGGCAAGGAGACACAATCTCTCCAATGCTCTTCACTGCATGCTTAGAAGAAATATTCAAGCTCTTAGACTGGGAAGGCTTAGGAGTGAGGATCGACGGCGAATATCTGAGCAACCTTCGGTTTGCAGATGACATTGTCCTATTCAGCAACAATGGAGACCAGTTACAACAAATCATTCAGGACCTTAATCGAGAAAGTGTAATAATTGGGTTGAAGATGAATATGCAGAGCCAAAGATAATGTTCAATAGCCTGGCAAGGGGACAAGAATTCAGGATCGCCAGTCAGCCTCTACAGTCTGTAAAGGAATACGTTTATCTAGTTGAATTACTCATAGGGGACCCTGATCACGAGAAAGAAATTTACAGAAGAATGAAATTGGGCTGGAGTGCATACGGCAGGCATTGCCAAATCCTGACTGGGAGCTTACCACTGTCGTTGAAAAGAAAAGTGTACAATCATTGCATTCTACCGGTGCTAACATATGGGACAGAAACTTGGAGGTTAACAAAGAAGATCGAGGACAAGTTAAGGACCGCACAAAGAGCGATGGAACGAAAAATATTAGGGCTAACGTTAGGAGACAGGAAGAGAGCCAGTGGCGGAGCCAGAAATTTTGCTCGGGTGGGGGGGGCGCGCTCAGGTTGCAGCGCGGCCTCCTTATAGAATTTGTCGAGGGATCAAATAGATGAATAATAACTGCATTGCCATTGCCAATGTCATTGTATATTAGATGCTGCAAACGAATTATTGAACGCTATGCACTGTCAAGTAAAATATGTATTTTTTCATAAAAGAATATAGTCATATGTCACAAAAATTGTGGCAGAAATAACTGATATCAGTGCTTCCGCTTTTTTGTGCCTATTTATTAAATAACGAAAGTATCAAACGAACTTTAGAACTATATCAGTTCGAAACCAGCAAAGCAGGGCATGCAGCTGATATGAAAAACGTAAAGGCCATGAAAAGAACAAGTTGAGGACAAATATTTTGATGAATCTTTGTCTTTCAAGAACCTTGTTTATATTTTTGTACATATGCAACGGGCAGGGAAGAACATCAATGACGCTGTCCCTCATTGCAATAGATTGCGCAGGAGCAGCTGTTACTGGTCGTGTATTATAAATATACCGAAATTATAGTCGCAACAGTGAGTACATATAAAAAGCAGGAGTTCTGCAAAATATGCATTAGAAATGCGAAGATAGAATGGAATATACAAATATGAAGATACAACTTGATAAAGGGCAAAAAGAAGTGTCGCTGGAAACAAAGTTCACTGCTTGTATACACAAAACCTCGCAACAAGATATTTAAATGTACGTATAAGTCTCCAATAAATCTAGCTATCTAAGCAAACGTCACTGCATATAATGCGTCAAACAAGACAAATAAACATGTTGCTCAGTCAAAGATAGTAAACTATACGCATAGAAAGACAGACGATCCAGGCAAGAACAATACTATATTCGCAGAAATCTGGATATGTACTTGGGCCATGCTGCGGTCGCGACAGCGTCATATGGGTAGAATCACAGAGGAAGGTGCATAAATCAGTACAAAAAGGTGCATTTGTGCTGCCTGCACAGCGGCAACAATTATTCTTCACCGAAAATGAAAGAAGGCTATTGCTTTGTTTCAAAAAAGTAAAACCAGGTAGCCAAAAAGGAAAGAAAAGGACAAAAGAAAGCCACAGAGGATGCGGCAAGTTTAACTACCCAATATCCGACTGTGTTTGTTGGGAAACGCTGTGTGGGCCGGGCTTTCAATGAGCAAGGTCAGCAAAATTGGTTACTGATGTGCTCGTAATTTTAGTATTTGCATGATAATGTTGATCATGATGCTTTTACAATAAATGATGAAATATTCTGCGGTTTTAAAAGCTAATGAACAGTCATACGCTTTCATAATTACGAGTTTACGGACCTGAAGGCACATAGCTTTTTACTTGAATTGATTTTTGCTTCTTCGCTGTCTAAAGGAAAAACTTCACTCGGCGGGGAAGTTTAGCGAAGCGGTCGATGACTTCGGACACGTTGATGCCGATGTCTCTGTGGGCGTATAAAATATCCAGCCTAATCAGGCTTTCCTCAGACATTGCAGAGCGCAAGTATATTTTTTAGTAATCTCACGTTTGAAAATATTTGCTCTGCGCTGGCAGTGGTCACAAGAAGGGTGACGAGAATCTTCAGCAGTTTGCACACATTTACATAGAACCTCCAGTCGCAATGAAAGAGGGCATCTATTCCGGTGCTGAAACCTAAATACACTTGTTCGATGTCGTTGGCATCCTTGTTTAGGTACCTTACACAAACAGTAAGCTGTTCGATTCCAGCAATATACGTCGTTTCGTCAGCAAGTACGGAGAAGTATCTGCAGCGTTTACTTTTGCATCTGGGCTTTCTTTGATAATTTCACCACACATTTCTATAATTTGGTTGTGTACATCGAGGCTTAAATACGAGGCATTACTCGGGCAACTTTCCAAATGGTTCTTCACATATGTATCTCCACAATCAGCTCGCATGCGAAGAAGCGCTTTGAAAACACCACTATTTCCAACCGGGGCTTTGCTTTAATCCGCCACGGAGAGCCAGACTTTGTCGTCTGCACAAAAGAACTGTCTCAATAATAGGCCGCTATAACTTTCTTCTGTTTTCTATTATTTTACTTTGCCTGCCCTGGTCCAGCTGGTCGATCACATTGGGCGCGCTTCCTGAAAATTTTGGGAGAAATTTATGACCTGCCAACTGACAGTCACGGTGATATTTAGTATTTTGGTGTAGGGAAGATTGCGAGTGCGTGCTTCCATCTCTGGAACGGCGTGAATACAAGGGCTCCAGTGCGCGCTTGTTGGTCCAAGTTGATAAGAACATTAAACCGGTAAAGTTCCACAATTGAAAATCTAAAGCACGCCTTTCGAAATGTCAGTGCACCTTTCGGGTCAAAAGTTTATGAGAATTTTATGCCCAAAAAGTTCGGAATTGAAATCCATATGCTCCATAGGTTCCACGGCCGCTGCAAGATGCCGCGACGCGCCCACTCGCTACCGAAAAGCCCTTGAAAGTTTTTGCTCGGATGGGGCTCCTTGCGTGATGTGACTCCAAGTGCAGAAGCGTTGCCACGAAATCCAGCCCGATTTCGCAATGTTCGTGCCGAAATGTCTTCTTTAGCGTAAAAAAGACATTGTAGACAAAATCCCGAATGATTCCCGGCGGCAGTGGTTATTTTGGTGGGCACCGGGAAAAAATTTCGGCTACGCCCCTAAAGAGAGCGGTGCGGATCAGAGAACAAACGGGGATAGCCGATATTCTAGTTGACATTAAGCGGAAGAAATGGAGCTGGGCAGGCCATGTAATGCGTAGGATGGATAACCGGTGGACCATTATGGTTACAGAATACCAAGAGAAGGGAAGCGCAGTCGAGGTCCGCAGAAAACCAAATGGGGTGATGAAGTTAGGAAATTTTCAGGCGCAAGTTGGAATACGCTAGCGCAAGACAGGGGTAATTGGAGATCACAGGGAGAGGCCTTCGTCCTACAGTGGACATAAAATATAAGCTGATGATGATGATGACCTCGCAAATAAGTGTTGCACTATGTGCCATCCCATACAATGAAACACCTTTGAATAACCTGGGGCGTGACGAGAGGTGAAAAGCGCGTTCTGTGTAAACTAGTGCACCTGTATAGTGTAAAGTTTTGGAGAGTGCATTTAGTATCAGCTAGGAAGTGTTCTTTACTACTGCACACAGTGAAAACATCTTTGCAGTTTTGAAAAATTCAAAACCCTTTTTTTTTTGTTTAAAGGTAATGAGACGTATGGCCATCACGTACATGTACAGTATGACTTTCATTCCCAAACAATCAAAGTGAACAGCACCGCCCTACGTGTCAGGTGCCCTCTGTGTCACACATCCTGCCAAAAATTATTAGCGCTGGATGCTGAAATCGGCACAGAAACGGATTTCTCGAGCAACATAAAATGTTAAGCACTCCGATCTTAATGTTTTCCAATCTTTTTAAGCATCATTTGGGTCTTTTAAAAACAAATTCGGAATAAATACAACATGCGAAATTCACGGCGCAACCCCTTTGGGAGTACTTAGTAGTCTGAATTATTAAGGATTGCATATTTAGATTAGAAGACAGATTTTATTCCACTGCAAGGATGGCATCATCCCAATAATTCTTGTGTTTGCCGCTATATTTATTTTTATTTATTTCAGTTGGAATGTGGATGCATCATGAGCGAAATCGCTTGACTGTTAGATTGACTGTTTCTCCAACTTAGGCAAACTCATGTTCTGAAATAACCTTGTAGATCATACCAAGAACTTCCTCGCCAGGAGTATGTCTAGCATTCGCGAGATCCGAGGTTCTTGAATGCATATCTACGAAAGCCTGGGGTGCATGCTGCCCTCTCATCTAATCAGGAAGTGTCTGGAAATCATCTATAAGGTTTCTTGTGATGACTGTAAATGTGCTGGTACGGGAGAAACAGGAAACTTCAACAGGTGAGTTATGCAGCATAACCTCTTGACACCATAACCTCTGACACCAATGATGTCAGCGAGAAGCAGACATCAAGAATCACTGTCGCACGACACGCATAAACCATCAAACGCAACAATTATTGGGATGCTTTTAAATTCTGACAGTGGAATGAAATATGTCTTCTAATCTATATCTAAACTCCTTGATTATCCAGCCTACTACCACAGCCTTCGCCAGAAACGTTCATAGTCATTATCCTACCTACTCTAAATTATTCAAACCAATATTCAAGCCTTCGTAAGCTGCGTATTTCACTGCCAATTTTCTATGGGAAAAGAGGCGTCCGTATGAAGATCTACCTTATTCTCGTTCGCTGTTCACTCTCGAGCTTAAGTTTTATGCTTAAAGCTGTGATTCCCCTTCCCTCTGCCATGTTTCACCCACCTGTTTAGCTAAGCAGGTAGAAAACTGCAGAACAAAAGTGGTGGCGCCGAGTTGGACTTGTGCCTCAAGGAACCTTTGCACGGTGGCTCGAGGAACAACTGCTTGTGGCATGAAGTGGCTTAAGCTGTGATGAGTTCACTTTGGAAAACCAAGCTGGTCAAGGCTGGCCCGTCTTTGCCGGAAGAGGAATGAACGACGGCAGTCTGTGGTCTCGGTTTCTTTACTGAGGGACACGGCCATGTCTAAGAAACCTTCTCTCAACAGGCTGCATAAAAAGGATAATTTTTCTGAGCTAGCTTTTTTTTTCCTAAAAGAACCCATTTAAGTTGTACTCGAAACTTTGCGACACTTTCCGGGTGATGCCAGCTTTTCTTCATTGCACAATACCACACTCATGAGTCATGACTGAGGTGCGGTGATTCTGAATACAGCTTGCAACAAGTGACAAGACCATGTATAGAAGTGCAACCAAAATAGCTAAACATTTGTTGTAGCTTCTGTATATGGCACTATTCAAATGAGACATTTGTAGCACTCTTGTCAGCTCAGTAAACTTACTTATAGTTATTTTACTTTTCATGTGGAAAGCTTCTCTATTGCCGTGAGCTTCTCTTAAAAGTAGGTAAGCATTCTTATTTCTGTTTATTCTTTAAATTAATGCATCACGAATGAATATCAGGAGCCCATTTACACCACAGGCAGAACTCCATATCTTTAAGAGCGTTATAAATCGAAGTACAATCTTACAATTTTCATAATCGTATCATGCTGGTATTATTGGTGGTTACGGCAGCTTCAAGCAATTTTTTTCATGAAGGCGGAAGCGGTTACCAAATAAATTGTTTGGAGCAAGAGTGGACAATCCAGAAAATCAATCAAGAAGGTGAAGTTGTGTTCACTATTCAAATGTTTAGGTTAGGTTAGGTAAGAATAGGTTGCGTACAACAGCTAATAAACAATGCAAACTTTAAAATCTCAACTGAAGAAGAAAACAGTTTTTGAATATGGAGCAAAACGCCACCAGCTCATGTGGAGTACACCCTTACTATGTACTCCAAGCGAAGAATGTTGTTACCGTGGCACAGACCCCGCGAACGAGGTGCAAACGCCAGACCAAATTCCAAAGCTTCCGAAAATAATCTCACGAAAGCAAGGAGAATTAAGAATGGGCCCTCTGGTGCGCCAGCCAACGCCGGTTGCTGTCCAAAGACCGAGTCAGAGCCCAGAGTTGTTGAAACACAACAAAATATATTATTCACACAAGGAAGTTACACACACTTGCACACTTAGGCTAGACACAACACAATACAAATCAGATTGGTATTAACAAACACGAGAAAATAATTCACGACAAGCACTAAGAGTCCAACACGTAAATTACAAAATGAATAGGAACACTACGTGTCCAATCGTATTCACCCGTGTTGGTCTTGTCAGACGATCTCGGCGTAGCTCAGGGCAAATCTCGAAGAAGGAAGTTCTTCCGGAAATGCAGACGCTCGACGAACTCGTCGACTAGCTTGCCGGGGAATCCCCTTCTTCCGCAGACGTTCAGTCACCAGGTTACATCTCTTTACCGGAGCGGTCTCTTCTAAACTCCACTGATGATTCTCGCACGGCGGTTATATAGCTTCCGCGGGCGTTCTCGAACTTTCCTATCGCAGTCGTGATCTCGTAGCATGGCCAAAGCCTCGGAATCTTCTAGTCTTTTCTCGCACCTTCGACCACCGCTGTCGGAGCGTCGTCGAGGGGGGTGATGACTCATCCTGTTGGCGCACGCTCACGCCGTAGCAATCTCTCTCGGCTCGCCGGGTGAGAAGGTGTCTCGGCGCCCGCGTGTGCTCTCTCTCTCTCTCTCTCTCCGGTTAACGTCGCTTCGTCGATGCTCTTCTAGACGCCTAGGCGCCGTTGTTCGCGTTGTTGTTTGAGACGTATGCGCTCTCCCTCTGTTGAAGTTGCCGAGGGGCCGGCGTGTTCTTTCGCTGGCTTGCGTGACACGCGGCGCGAGCTGGGATTACGCGCTGTTTTGTGAAATACCGCAATGCTTGAACACTATATGAACGGAACAATCAACAACATTAAGCGGAATGTTAAAGGGATACGGACACAAAATCTGCAAATTTTACGATAATGCTGAAAATGAAGCCTGAGTGGGCGATTACACCGAAAAGAAGTAGTTATTTAGCTCATTTTTGAGCCGATGGCTTTATTTTTGGTGCCGCGAGAGCCGCGGGAGTTGGAAGGCGTGACGTTACGACACCCTCCTTGGGTAGCCAGCCGGCCGGCCGCGGTCATTCGAAGTGCGCCGATGCCGCCATCGCGAGCATGGATTCGAGATCTGGTGCCTCTACCAGCGATTAGTACGCGTTCGAAGAGGAGGACCATTCCAACTTTATTTATTTATTTATTTATTTATTTATTTGTTTATGTATTTATTGATACTGCAATCCCGGTATCGGGATTATAGCAGGGTGGCAAAGAATAATTAAGCAGTTTCACAAAACTGGCAAAATGTAAACAAAAGAAATAAGGGAGCAGGTTGAAGCTCTGCGGCCAGCATGAGGAATACAACGTTTGAACAAGATATCAAACAGTAAAAATAAAATACACAATAGCGCAGTAAAGTGATGAAATGCAGTAACTCACACTAAGTAATATGTTCGGCGGATAACGTTCGTCAGTGAAGGTTGCAACACTTCATTGTTAGTGAGGTTATTCCAATCGGTAATCGTTCGTGGAAGAAATTAGTATTTAAAACAGTTATTACGGGTGCGAAAAGGAGTTAAAGATAGCTGATGTCGTTGTCGGGTCGCATACCCAGACGAAAAATGAATTAACTGGGTGAGTTAAGTTCTGTAATGTCCTTTAATTAATTGGTACATAAATTTAAGTCTTGCAGAACGATTTCGCTCATTTATTGTCGGCAGACCAGCTTTGCTTAAGAGATGTGTTGCCGATGTACGTTGGTAATTATTATATATGTATCGAGCAGCCCTCTTTTGAACCCTCTCTACTTTGTTTATGTTAGTCTTAGTGAATGGGTCCCAAATGACAGCAGCATAATCTAAGGTAGGCAAGAAATATAACTTGGCAAGAAATATAACCGCTTACGGTTACGAGCCTTCCGCGTCAAGCGACGAATTAGGAGAGCAGGCGGCCGTGGATGTGCTGGTCAAGTTTTCGCGAACCGTAGCGCGAAGATTTCGCTCTGCACCAGACACTTGTGCAAGAATTATTTGTCATTTCCACTGTAAACTTGCTTTTTCAAGAGCGCACGCAGGCGATGCAGCTGCGGGGTACTTCAGCATTGCGTGGATGACTGAACAGTAGTTTATGCCGTCGGTGTGAGCAACTGCACAAGAAGGCTGCAAGTAAGAGAGAGATTGTGGTTGTGAAGAGGAAGTGAGCGAAAACAGTACGGACAACTTTTCGCCTCCTCTTTTCAAACGCACCTCTGATCAAATATTTTTGCCTTGCGTTTTCGTGAGAAGACCGAGGGCATAGCGTCAGGCTTTAGGCGTTGCCTTTTGAGCGGCATGCCGAGGGTTTTCAGCACAGCCGGGCTGGTCACATAACATCGTCGACGAAGTGGTCCGCTCAAATGGAGTCATTTTTTAGAGGTGCCCAGGCTTAGCGTGATGGCTGACAGGTAGGTATGTAAAGTTTACGCACCGTCTCTGGTAATCGTGTGTGACGGCGTGTGCGACAGCGTGTGACGACGGCGTGTGACGACCGACGATGCTGTTATAACAACAATGTCTGGGCATTTCCTTCCGCCACGCCAATACCAAGCGAGGAAAGCGGGAATGCACATGTAAGACGCACCACTTGCGTGGAGCGCCGACGTGGATAACGTTTCCGACGGGCCACGTGCGAAGATCGCCGAAAGAGATTAAACGAACGCTGCAAGGGGCCGACTGCGACGGCTGCGGCCAACCTCGGCCGCGCGCGAGCGCGCGGGTGGGTGCTTTGCCGTCAAACTTGAGTTTCTGCCGGCGGCCGCTTGGAGACAAGGTGCTACAGAAAATCGAAAAAAAAAAGATGTTTCTCGTTCTTTTTTCAATGCATCTTGTTGTATTTGTCATTTTTAACAGTTCAACTTTTGTTCCGATGCAAAAAACCACCCGCCAACTCTTGTGTCCATATCCCTTTAACACCACTAAACAAATCATGCTTTGAAGAGTCCCAATCCGAGATTCTCAACAAATTGTTCTGGCATTGTATGGTTGAGTTTATTCGGCGTTCTGAAGTGCAAGCTCGCATCTACAATTTCTCTAAAGGCAATATCAGCTTTCTCGATATAGGTTTGACATGCAGATAAAGTGGATAATGCATGGCAATCATATACACCCTGATGTGTTAACCACTGGGCTCAGTCTTGCAATCCATGAAATTATGAGAAGCAGACACATATTACAATGAAACTGGTTTTCTGAATTACTGCATGCTTCCCACGTTTCTCCGGTTGTGAGAGCCGTCTCCCCTGCGCAAATGAGTGATGAGGATAAAAGCAGAATTTCAACATGCTAACAATATGTTGTCATAAGCGAGTATCCAGCAGGCTTTTTGACTCCTAGCTTGCCTCATGCTCATGCACAGCAAATACTGTGGCATACCATGCCACAGTATTTGCTTTGCCCAAGCTCCAGCCACTTTACGATGCAATGCGTACATTGCATCTCTTTCCCCTTTCCTGCTTTGGAAACAGTTACCGTGTGTTCAGCTGGTGTCGAGAAAGGGGACACAAAATACTGTGTGCACTACTGTTCTCTACTATGTGTTGCTAGATGCCGCTTCGCCGCCCGCAGAGCCAGGCGCAGGTGCAGCCAGCGGAAATGCGGTGTCCTGCAGCGGCTTCTCCTGTAATTAAGGCGTATTCTGCACGTACTAGTGCATGCGGTCACCTAATACTGCTGCCGTAAAAATTCTAACAGAAAAGGTGTTTAAGCGAGCCATAATTTGAGGTTCGTGGTGCGTACGAAGAAACTATGAAGAAATAAAAGAAACTTTCTTGCCGAGGCGACCTTCGAACCCGCGTATCCGCGGTCCCAAGCCGAGAGTCGTAACCACTACGCAATACAGCCATTTTTTTTTATTTCATACATGGAAAACAAAACTGAAGATATATTACAGTGCGGACATAGCTACACATTTAAAACTCGGGTAAACACATACATGCGCCCAGCAAGTGCACCCAGTCAGGCGGATGTTCCTGCGCAGCGTACACACTTCTTATATAAGCTGCACTTTCATGAAAGAATGATCTTGTAGATCGCGGGCTTTCAGCATGGCGGTCACAGATTCTAGCTCTCCATAGGCTATACAAACCCAGTACTATGAACATGTCATAGGGAGGACCGCCAGTAATCTTAAACGGTAGGACCCTAATTGCGTATGGAGTGATGTCATTGTCATTTTAAGCGTCCATTGGAGAATGTCCCAGAAAAATATAGCATCCGTACAGTCTATAAAACAATGATCTATGGTTTCAGCATGCCGTGGTCATGGACCACGGCACGAAGCAGCGCCTCGCGTTCAACCAGGTTTTAACAGGAAGTGTTTCCGTATGCAATTTAAAGAACAATGTTTTAACTCCAGGAGGTATACACATTTTAAGGACCCGCCTAAGTACATCCTGATAAGGCTGATTTAAATAAGGTGCACGATACAAAGGTTCTGCAAAAATCGAATCCAACAGTGTAGCATAAATTGCTTTTCGACTCGCAGTGAAAATGTACTCCAGGCTGAATCTAACTTTCAAGAAAAGGAAAGAATCAACAACCTCCTTGAGTAAGCCCAAGGAGCCTGTTTTACATTTTTGGCATCTGATGACATTGGTATATCACGAAGGTAATGAACTAATCGGAGCTGTAACAATTCACGAAAGAAAGGATGGTCACAGACGAGAAACAATTTGTCTGACGAAGAGATGGACTAATCCTAGACCACCTCGTTCAAGAGGAACGAACAGATTATCGCGCCGCATCGATTCGCAACTCGAGCTGCAAATAAATGTTGCAAATACACAATGCAGTGCCTGAATGCGAAATCTTGAGCAGTGTTGTACACGTTCCCCTAAAACAGGAACGAAAGCTCGTTCCTCGTTCCATCCCAATATTGAAACGAGTTCTCGTTAAAAGTTCCTTTAATGCGAAAGTAACGCGTTCCAGTTACACTTCAAAAATTGGAACGTGTCGTTATATTAACGTTAGATTTTATAATTATTTATTTAAAATATAGTGTCGAAAATAAAATGACCAATTTAAAACTCACAACGAACTACCTATGTTATACGAATTTGAACATCGCCGGTAGCAGATTATCTGGAAATAAAGAGAGTCCAAAAAGACGCTCCTACAAGAATTTTTTCAGGGAGTACCGGACGTATACTCCAGAGATATAACTGCAACTTTGGTGCTTGTCTATTACAAGTGCAAAACATATGGCACTTTCCACTTCGATCTCCAAATGCGCAGTCAGGATACAGGGCTTCAGATGTGCAAATATAAAGTTACTCACATGCACCAATATTATTAAATTTCTTGCACAAAAAACCACATCGAAAGAAACAATACATAGGCGTTTAATAAATTATTATTCAGTATTACATCATGCATGGGAAAAAGAAATGTCAAGACTACATATTCGCAATTTAGTTAAGTCCCTTATTTGAACTCAGCAAGAGTTGCATCTCGATGTTGGTGCCTGACAGACGAAGCCGTTTTTCAAGCGCAGCTTGTAGTACGTCACAAGTGTTGGCGGTAGTGCTGGTGGGGGTGTCACGCTAAAACCTTATCAAAAACGTGTCGGAAACTAGCGTCTCGTTCGCTTGGAATGTACCAAAATTGGCATGGAAGGGTACGAAAGTATGACTAACATGACTGATAGGTCATGACGTCAATGACATCACTTACACGATTAACGATAAGAAAATCACGCGTGCCGCATGCCCGCATTGGATATGCGCGTATGAGCAAGGGACAAGAATGAAAGGAAGGAAGGAAAGAACGAAAAAATGAAGAAAGAGAGAACGAAAGAAAGAAATCACGTGTGGCTCATACAGGGGCCGCGCATTTGAGCTCAAAGCTGCGCCGGCGCCGGATCACGTGACGCACTCTACCAATCGGGGTCGTTTGGTGCGTCACGGGGAGAGTAAGGAAAGGGGCTTGGCGCGCGCTCCGCCGGGCTTCTTTCGCCTCAGATCAGTTTCGGCGTCCGGATGGGAAGGCCCGCGCATGGTGCTTTCCGCCGAGGAACAGGCTGTGTTTGAGCGATGGTGCCGCAAACTCGCTCGGGAAATGGCTCGTCGTCGACGTGCCAATTTTAGCGCGCGGGCTTCCGAAGCCCAGGCGAAATGTCAGCGAAGAGCCGCGGACCCCAAGTTGTGGGAGCGCGATGTTGAGCCCAAACGTCAGCGAAGAGTCGCCGACCTTAGTTTAGGACAAAAGATGCCGAGTGCCTGGCACAGCGTCGTCTTGCCACAAGCTTCGCTTACATCCATTTTCTCGACAGGGGAAGAGCTGGTGATTTTTTCGTTAGCACTTCGTTAGCAATGTTGAAGAACCGTTCCACTGAAGCGCTTGAAGGTACTGCCATGTTGTACATGAGGAAAAGTTCGTTAAATCCCTCGAAGTTCTTCATCTGCGAAAGCGGGTAGTCAATTTGTACCAGCAAGTACCACGACAGCTCATTATGTGCCTCGGCTTGAAGGGTTCGGTGCCCGTGAGGACGTGAGGACTCGAAACTTTCCATCCGCTGTGAAGTCCCTCGAGTGGCACTGCGATCCTGACGTCATGGTTCCTTTGCGGCAAGCGGGCATGCTGGCATGGAGGAAAGAAACTACAGGAGGGAGCGTCACGTGGTAATCTTGAAGCCTACCAATAAAAACATTCAACAGAGATCTCACGAAAAAAATACCCCACAGTCACGTTACAGGCAAGCGGTAATTCTTTGCGGCTCACGTGGTCGCCCTTCCGCCATGCGTGACATGTTGCGTACGTGCGTGCGTCTGTTCAATGCCGTGGAAGGTTTAAAGAAGGAGCGCCGTTCCCTCTGTTGTTGCTTCATAAACGTAACGAGTTATCGTTACATTTCCATCGACCCTTAATGAAACGGTGGCGTTACTCCGTTCCTCCCAAAAGAAACTAGTTCCAGGAACGCCGTTCCGTACAACACTCGTCTTGAGCAGTGTAGTACCTGCAGCGCATACATGAGACGGGAAACTAAGAACACGTTGCATACTTCAGCACGACTGAACAATGACAAATTCCGTCCTCGCCATGAATTCACTTTACTTCGTAATTTTTCTACTTCTCCCGACCAATGACTGTTGCAACTTCAATACTGTGAGAGAGGTACACCTAAATAGCGCACATCTTTTTTCCCATTGATTACCTGCGTAATGTGATGGCATTGTGGCCCATCGTCCAAACGAAAAACCTGAACTTTTTTTCAAAGTTAATGCTAGCACCAGAAGCCACACAAAATTCTTTTGTAATTGCAAGAGCAGTCTTTACAATCTTTTTATCACTACAAAAGAAGGCCACGTCGTCCGCATATGCAAGAAGCCGAACCTCACTCGACGGCAGTTTAAACCCTTGCAAATTTTCTTTTTTCAGGATGCTCATACAAAGTGGCTCCAAATACAGCCAGAAGAGAAGCGGTGACAAAGGGCACCCTTGTCTTACTGTTGATGAAAGCCTAATTGGATCGGAGAGAGAACCATTTACCACAAACCTCGTTGAGCCATTAGCATATTCTGACACCTTTAAGGAGCTGGGATCTGATATTTATATGCTCTAGTACACTAAATAGGAACGAGTGATTCACCCTGTCGAACGCCTTAGCCAGATCTAGTTGCACCATTGCTACCTGTCCAATCCCCTGAGCTACACACTCTAGCCTAGCTGTGATGCCACATGTTTTATGATGACATGCCACAGATCTTATTACGACTTGTAAACGGTTAGCTAATACTTTTGCAAAAAAAATTATAATCCACATTGCATAAGGAAATACGCCGGTATCCGTCCACTTTTTGCAATTTAGTTTCATCATAGCATTTGACTATGAGGACGGTGTGCCCTTCGTACATTGTGGCAGGTAGGTATACCCTATACCTCCAAGGCGTCAGGGTACTCCTGAAGCAGTAATGGGGACAAGAGGGAACGAAAACACTGATAAAATTCGGCAGTAAGACCATTCGGGCCGGACGTCTTGCATTTCGCCAGCGAATCTGCATGCAGTTACCTCATTGATATCAATGTTATCATTCGTAAACCACCGTCATACATCTGGAGGACAGTTCGTGACCTCCGCTCGACTCCGCAACAACGACATCCTTTCATGGCCTTAGCCCTACATCACTGCCAGACACAACTTGAGGTGGCAAATGGTTTCAGAGCACGGATCGCTGGTGTGTGTGTCACCCCTAACGCCGAATATGTTAGTGTCGTCCCTGTGTCTCGCATCCCTGAAATGGCACTTCCATTTACTATGGAAGAACTTGACGCATCTTTGGCTGCTTCTCGACGTTCATCTTCACCAAGGCCTGACGGCATCACCTATGCCTCATCACCTGGCCTCTCGTCCATCTTGGACGAGAGGCCTGGCAAGAGCTGTTGAATTATTACAACCGCTCATGGCAGGGCGGAATTGCTCCTCAGCAATGGAAAATAAGTCGGCTTGTACCGCTACTAAAACCAGGAAAGTCGCCTTTAGACCTGACATCATATCGCCCTATTGCCCTAGCAAGTTGCATAGAGAAAATAATAGAGAGTTTTAGCTTGTCCGGTAATCGGGTAGAAGCGGGCGGTCGGGGCGTTGGGGCGTGTTAGCGGAACCGTAAAAGTGAGCGGCCTGTATGGTGCTGTCACCTGGTGGCGGAGAGCTCAAACTGACAAAAACAGCTAATATTGCAGTAACCAAGCGTATTCTACTTCGCTGCTGGTGTAAATTTTCGGCAGTGGCGTAATCGTGTTGCTGCCGAAAATTTACCTCAGCAGCGAAGTAGAATACACTTGGTTACTGCAATATTAGCTGTTTTTGTCAGTTTGAGCTCTGCGCCACCAGGTGACAGCACCATACAGGCCGCTCACTTTTACGGTTCCGCTAACACGCCCCAACGCCCTGACCGCCCGCTTCTACCCGATTACCGGACAAGCTAAACCTCTCTATTGGAAAAGACGATCCTTACACGCCTAGAGTGGTACCTTGAACGCCACAATATATACCCTAACTCAACGACAGGCTTTCGGCGAGGAAGGTCTTCAATAGACAATGTTATCGACCTGACAACGTACATACAGCAACAAAAATGCCTCAAGCGCATATCAGTGGCGCTCTTTCTTTATGTGAATGGGGCGTATGATAATGCCACACATGAAGTGATTCTTGAGCCATTGGAGGCTGTTGGAATCGATGGCCGTAGGTTTCAATGAATCAGAGACTATTTGACGAGAAGGTCCTACTTTGTGCAGACCGAAAATGGCCCCTCTGCCAACTATTACACCTACGGTGGCGTCCCACAGGGCGGGGTATTGAGCCCTATTTTCTTTAACCTAGCTATGATTGGCCTTGCTCAACTATTACCCAAGACAACACACCTGTCAATCTACGCTGGTGATATTTGTCTTTGGTCTTCTTCGGTGACTCGTCTTCAAGTGCGCGCAAGAATTCAGCGGGCAGCCACCCTAACTTCTTCGTATCTCCGAAAAGAAGATAAGAAGATGTCCATCGAAAAATGTGCACTCATCGCGTTTACGCGAAAACCCATGACACCGTACCCTGTTTCTCTCAATGGACAGGCTATTACATACCAGAAGTCTCACTGCTTCTTAGGTGTGATTGTTGACAGGAACCTTTCATGGAGCCCCCACTGCATCTACATGAAGTGGAGACTAATTTCGACTGTGCATATAATGAAGTTATTGTGTGTAAAAACTTCGGGAACGTCGGTACGGTCCATGCTGCAGCTGTACAGAACACTGTTTCTGGGCTTTTTACGATACAGCTTGCCAGTTTTGGCGAACAAATGCAAAACAAATATTCGTACCCTCCAAAGATTACAAGCCCAGGCTCTGCGGACATGTCTTGGACTTCCACGATGCGCCTCGACTCATGCAACTATCATGATTGCTAGAGACTACTTCGTTCCACCATACATCACGGTTGACAGACAACCTCAGAGTACACATTCGACACCTGTGTCGCGTACACGGTCATCATATTGCTGCTTTGTCGGCACAAAGACCTCAGGCCACGTTTTCGAAACTTGTTGCTGGACATCGAGGCTGCCTTCCATCGGGCTTTACACCAGCAGCAAGACCACTGTCACCCCCGTGGTGTCTACAACATCCACAAGTGCACCTCACGATTCCGGGAATTACGAAGAAGATCCGTCATTCCACGGTAGCTCTACGCCAGTTGACATTGTCATTACTGAACGATGCATATGAACTAAGAACGCAGGTTTACACCGATGGATCTGTCTCAGCCACCAGCTGCACAGGCGCTTCTATCATCCCGGCCTTACAAGTCACAAGAAAGTTCAAAGCGTCCCACATAACGACTTCTACAGCAACAGAACTTGCCTCCTACCTGCCGCTGTTAATTACATCGTAGAAACACCACCTCGGAAGTGGGTCATTTTTTCTGACTCCAAGGCAGCCCTTCAGAGTCTGCAGTCAGCATTATGACGCAAGACACATGGACAACTGGTGCTTGAAACCAGAGAGGTTCTCCATCGAGCCCTCATGAACAGACATGACATCATCTTTCAATGGCTGCCGGGGCACTGTGGCATCGTCAGTAATGACTTTGCTGATGATGCCGCCCGGTCAGCCGATAAGGAAACCCTCACAGTTCCTATACCCTTATCAAGGATAGACACTGCGAGGGGTCTTCGTTTACTCGCCCAAACCAAGAAAGAACCTTCATGGAGCAGCCCGATTTTTACGAATTGCTGTCTCCACTGGCTGGATTCTACACTGAGGCTGCAGATTCCATCGAACTTCCCCCGCCGTGATGCAACTTTACTTTGCCGCCTTTGGTTAGGGGTGGCTTTTACGAACGCGTACTCATTCCTTCTGGGCATGTCCGACACACCAATCTGTGACTCGTGAAACTGTGAGGAGACGGTGGAACACGTGTTGTGTTTTTGTCATCTTTATGAGATCGAACGCGACTTTCTCCGGAGTGTGCTAAACCGTTAGACAGCCAGACCGTTTTCAGAGCAAAAGTCGCAGACTTACAAAGCGACGCGGGCATGTTACAGTTGATGAAGTCGACTGGCCTCAGTGACCAATTGTGAAGTGTTGGACAACCGCACGTGTTCATACTGAGAGTACTTTCTTCCCTCTCTCTCCTTACTTTTCATCCCTTTAAACTCCTTCCCCGTGTAGGGTAGCAAACCGGACGTGCGTCTGGTTAACCTCCCTGCCTTTCCTTTCTTCTTTTTCCTCCTCCTCCTTGTATAATCATAACCGAGATTAAAGTAGATTAAAGCACTCTCCGTGAGATTAAAGTCACCCCGAGATCTCTGAGTGGCGTCATCTCGCGTATGACATCAATGCGGGGACTCCGCTGCCGCGCCGCGCGCTACGTGAAAGCAACTTGAAGCTGACGGTCGTCCTGTTCTGTTCGAGTTTTTGAAAAGCGAGTCTGCAGCTTTTTCGACCAGTATGTACGGAATGTTCCAGGGCATTATTCCCTGCGGAATCAATTCAGTAGTCGTTACCACGTTCAGTATGGATTGATCCTGGCGTCGTCTGCTAGTCACCAACGTTCGTACGTGCGTGTACGGCGTTGGCTTCTCGCCATTGCTGTTCGGTTTTCATGTATACTCTTACATTTACCCAGATAGATTAAGTCCGTACTGTCACCTGTGCGGCGAGTTAGCTACGCTCAGTCACATCCTCTGGGACTGCGAAGAGGATCCCCCTCCACCCGCTCTCCTGGCCTCTCCCTCACCTTCATCGTGGGAGGAAGTGCTGCTTAGCTCCAGTCCGGACGTACAACTCCGAGCCGTGGAGCGAGCCGAAGAGGTCGCCGTCACGCATCGCCTGGCGGCCATCTGGCCTTCCTGAGGAGCCCATGAACTAGCTCCCCACTCTGACGAATAAAGTTGTCTCTCTCTCTCTCTCGGTTTTCATGGCGCACTCATAAATGATTTATGGGCCCATTTTTGACAGTGAACTGCGGGAGTTGGCGCTCAGTTACGATGCCTGCGCTGTAATAGCTTTGACCGTTCAGCTTGTGCTGCGTGTTCAGTCACCCACTCTGTTTGCCACAGACATTCCGATATTGTTGCTGCCCAACGCGTTAAACATATTACGAAAGAAGTTTGATGTCATTCTCAAGAAACAAGGTGGTCACTACGGTACGTTAATGCATGCACTGCTTTAGCGGTATTGCAGCAAAATGCGTCTAATACAAGGGCGGACAAAATTAGTAGCTAAAGCAAAGTTACCTAGTTTTGTGCTGCAGTACTGACTTTCCCATAATTTCTAATGAAAATGTATTACTTCCACCGTGACGCAGCTCGTTCCTGTATGTTAGTCGGCTCAGCGTAATCCTTTGTTTCCTTGTTCCTACCGTAGGTAGCGTGCATATTCTCCGGGCTAGATTCGTCAAGCGATGATAACTAGGGCTATAGCGTAACAAAAACAGGCGACCTTTTCTTAGATCACCGTTTCCAATATATGTTGCTCTATAAGCACGTCATGCCTATTGAAAACTAAAACAAGAACATTGATAAGTTTGGGTTTGCTGGGAACTGTACCGAAAAGGTTGCCAGAGCGCTAAACACACAACGAAAAAGAAGGAGGAGAGGAGGGGGAGAGATACGTACGAAGACGAAATATTTACAAGGTTTTCTGTGCTTCTTTAACATAACATTTTTTATTATTACGCTGACAAAATAATGTTCTCCGAGTGGCTTCCGGTGGTCGGAAAGTGCTATGAACAGAAACAATATTATGCTAACCTACAGAAACAAATATTTTTTTTCTGCATTAGAAAGTGGTAATGAGATTTATTTGCAAGAAAATAGTTCTAAGCATGCTTGACAATTGGGAACGATAGCGCGAGGCTCACCACTAATTTTCAGAGTAAACTGGTTCTCAGTAAAATAACGAGACTTCAGTTCTGAGAAAGAGTTTTACATTTGCAACCTCAAGTTAATTACTGGAATTACGTGCGAAATGTGAAATTCGCATTCAACTACAATGCCACCTTGTCAACGCTAGATTTTACGCATGAGCCCTGCGATCGTGCATCATTTCCAAAGCTGCATAGACTCATTTACTGGCTGGGAACGATGTTTTATGCCCGAGTGAGGAAATCGTGTCCTCGCCCGCGAGATATGGGATCATATGAAAATAAAAAATATCTGTAAAAAAATAGATTTTACGTACCAAATTCCCCATAAAATTTTCTTGGTCACCTGGGGTTCTTTACTGAGCACCTAAATCTAAGTACAGACGAGCGTGTTTGCGATTCGCCCCCATTTGAATGCGGCCGTCACGGAAAAGGTTTAATCAGCGATCTCGAGCTAAGCAACGCAACGCCAGAGCCACCGGGTGATCACATCGGGCGGTTATATCGAAGATACATTTAATGTACAAGGTTTGCTGTCCTTATAATGGTGGCAATATTAAAACTAACACTAGGAAATAATACAGATCGTAATTGGATGGCGCCGTGCTACGCGAGCACGCAGTCAGAGCGCGATCAAACGCAAGAATATGACGCTATTTGCAACTCAAATGAACTGCAGGGGACGCTGCGAAAAGTGGCCGCGTCTGGCTACACTGTGCAACATGGCGAATGCGTAGAGGATCCCGCGTCTCCGCAACCGCTGTGTTTGATGTACAGTTTGACGATTTTCGTGCTGTGTGATGCCGGTTTGCGCTGTTTTGCGGAAGGAAAGCGAGTAGCTTACCCCGACCACATCATTTTAGCCGATCTGAGAGAGGCACAGTGGGTAATCAGGCTGAAGTGATCGGACGGTGCGTGCAAACCTTTGGCGTGACAGCGGACCCTCTCGAGACTCTGATGAAAATGTCCCACGTCTTCTTGAACCCATTAGTCGTGGAACCGAATTATTGGTGCACTGCTGGATTGTTCGAAAAGTACAAGCACGTTTCTGCTGCTTTGGTTCACTGCGCAGATAGACAGTCCGGTAGTCTTGCGTTTCAAGCATGCGAGACAGCGGCCGGCGAAGTTGGATACGTCACGCTGGCCTCACCAGGATTGCCGAAAACTTACAACCTGCTCTGTTTCGCATGTTTAACATGGCCCGCACCCGGCGCGCACTTTTTCATTGTTGTTGCCTCAACACATTTTCTTTCGGCGAAGGCTCAAGCTCTGCACGCTCTTTTCAGTCCAGAGAGCAAGCGAACCTAAAATCTAACTTTGCACTTTATCGCGAGCATGCTCTACGAATCTGTAGCGAACCTTTCTCGCAAATTTTGCGTTCGTGTTGTCTATTTTACATTCAAGATTTGCGCAACGTGAGTGCTGCTTCGTTTAGCTGTAGGTATTGTAGTAGTTGGCTGGTTGTCGTAGAGAACAAAACGATAAATAAGAAACCGAGGAATCTGCTTACTGCAATAAAAACACATTTGCGCACCATGTTCAGGTATGGCTTGTGCTGCGTTGAAGGGCCATGGCTGATGAGTCCCCGCTGTCTACGAACATGTTGCTTTATGGCTGCTGTGGGCAAAACTGTGTTCGCCTCTGAACTGCCAATTTCCTTTAGACGCTGATAAGAGATAAGTACAATTGCTTTGATAATTACGCATTTTCAAATGAGCGCCTACTAATTAGCACTAGTTATACGGGTAGCGTGTCCAGGTCGCAAGGAAGGCGTACCGCTATGCCAGCTCATAGTTATATTGCACGCTGGCGCGTACATGATGTGCTTACATAGAACGATTAACCGACGTTACCCGGGAGCACCTGGAACTCCGATGTGCCAATTTTCACTGATGTATCATACGCGGTAGTTCCCCGTTGTGCGCCACATGTACAGTTTTAATCAAGGAAAGATTGAGTACCGCGGCGAACATTGGCATCATAAACTGCATTACCCCGCCGGCTATCACATGAAACTGCGTGTTGCAGCACGCATACGCTCAACGTTATCACGATGGCTGTAACAATTAACCTCAGCACAAACTTCCTGAAGTTCACTGTTGCGCTTTACTGCAAACGTAGTACAAGCAACAAGATCGCGTTCTCTTCACACAAACAACAAACCGATCCTCACCTGAAAAAAAAAAAAAAAAAAAAAGCTGTCAGCCGTTCCACTGGGGTGGAGATGCGAGACCAGCGAAGCTATACTATGGGGGGAATCCGCCTTTTTTCATTTTCCTGTGCTGCCCTCTGCCGCACGCCGCTGGAAACGTTTTGGAGGGGTGCCGGGGCTTTCGCAGGTTGATTTGTGAACCTCTGCCCATGTTGAGTCTGCATCGGTCGTGCGTTCCGTCGAATAATTATTAATGGCTTCTGAGGGGCAGCATGTCGTTCCTGGAAGCCATGTAGCACTCACCAACTATATATATATATATATAGGGTGAGCAGGCCTGAGTGCGCTGTTTTGTTTATAGTGCGGCCGCACGCTGAGTTCCCTCTGCCGTCGCGGCTGCTTTGGAGTTTGTTGTCGCTGACTCCTGCACTTGCACCTCGTTTTTTTTAAATTAATTTTAAACACTCTTTAGAAATTTCGCATAAATAATAAGTTTTCGAGCGAGCAGCATTCCGCGTCAGCAAAGCGGTGCACTTGTGTACATCTACATCTACAGCCATAGATCGTTGTTAGCGTCAGAGTACCAGAGCATGCTCGCTGAGGCCAACCTCTCTGCCTTTCAAATAAATTCGCTCTCTCTCTCTCAGCGTCAAAAATTGGGAAAAAGATGCATCGCTGATATGAAAGAATGTCAAAACGTAGAATAAAACACACACATATCTGCTCATATGAGCCGCCTTGTTCCACCGTGAGACGAGTCAGTATGAGCGGCAGAGCCACTTAAACAACGGCGATTGACTTTGATCCAGTTACAAATATCAGACTGTTAAATTATTACTGATTCTCGCTTTACTTTAATTTCATAATACTTAGTTTGCGCGCGTCATAAATCATTATTAGTGAAATCTGTGCTCGCATAAGCGCTCACTTCAAGGCAGTCTTGTTCCTCTGCAAAAAGGCGGATTCCATCGCTGACACCGTTGGTATATAACTGAGCGATGCAGCTGTTTATGCTGCTGTACCGAATGTACCCTCTCTTGTTTCGCGTTTGACGCAGAGATAAGCAGTACACTTCCGAAATTAAGAAATGTGTTAGCATTCCAACTCGTACAAATCCACCCATCTACGTTGCGAATACAACCGGCAGCCTACGGGAACGGTGACCTACATATGTTGGCACAGCCGTTGGGCACAGCGCTGTTTCACCGCTTGCAGCTTATTGTGTACGCGTCGTGCGAAGCGAAGAGTAGTTTTTTTTTTTTCAAATAGCTAAGGCCAGAACTGAACTATAGAAGCACTTTCCTCCGTCCTAACTTGCTTACTAGTACAGGTCCGCCGGTAGCGGATCCACGAACTCGACGGCCTAACCTTCGCTGAAGATCAACATTGGCTCAAACTTTATGTGCACGGCTTGAGAGGGTCGAAGCTTTGCATTTAAACTTCGTAGGCATGTTTTCACTCACTTTGAGCGCGATTATATATATACCAACGAAGGCGCTGCGGCTATCGCGTTGTGGGTTCGACGGCCGATCGCGCGGGGTTCGGTCGAACGATGGTCGGTACGCTGATTTTATCGGTGCTGTCGACTAGAAAACCCGTCGCAGTACGACAACTCGCGCTCATCGGTTACGTCTTGTAGGCCTGGTATGATAAAATGGGCTCAGCGACACTGTGTTGAATAGTCGGCCAACCGTTGGCCTGCGCGGCTTGTCGTTCTCGTATCGACCCAGTGCTACCGCGCCTTAAAGGGGTTGAGACATCAAATTTGTGGCTTGCGCGTTGTTTGTTTCAAACGTTTCTTATTGCTCCAGAAAGCATGATACACACTGGAAGGTTCATATATTCTCGGTAAATAATTTAATATCGCATTACTTATGTGCACCATTTTCAGTTTCGGTTTCTCGACGCCGAGTTGGACAGTGACGTCACTGGCTAGGAAGCTTGGTCACGTGGGCCCACAAGGCTGTGACGCACGCACTGCTGCATCGTCTGCTCTCGCACACACGTTTTGTACCAGCGCAGGCAAACAAACCCACGCCGACAGTTGCCATCGCTAGCTGCGGCAGCTCCGATTCCGACTGCGTCTGCGTGCGATGCAGCTTATACCGCACTCTAGACTCGAGGCTCTCGAGGCTTGCCCCGTGCTGTCGGTCACCGGTCATTGTACGTCACTCTAATGTGGTATGACGTCACTAAAACGCGTTACGCTTCCAACACAGTGACGTCGATGTTAATCGCGCTAGCGATGGGTCTCGATCGCGAGAACGAGCCTTTAGGCACTCTTTGGAAGCGAATTAAAATATATTTTAAACGTTTGCTGTGTCCAACACTTCATGTTGAGTGTCCTTACATACAGAGGAAGCCTACAGCAGGCCTTTTATACCCTCGAAATTTGGTGTCTCAACCCCTTTAAACAAGTACGTGAAGTCGGGCACACGCTGCTACTACCAGCAAGCGAGGACCGACGCTGCAAGAAGTATTCGTCAGCAACGTGATGTTTTTTAGGGCCGTCCAAGTGTAACCCAGGGGTTTATCGATAAATTTGCTAATACAGCCTTCAATGCAAGGCGGCATGTACATGTACGTGGTGCCCTGTGCAGTCCGGAAGCAGCCCTCGCCGCTTTCTGTTTTAAAGTGGAGTTTCAGGTTTTCGGTACCACACCGACGTGAAGCTACCCGTAGAGTTTCAACACCGCACACGGCACCAGTTTGCAGCCGCGCGCGTCCGAGCGCTTTTTTTTTTTCGAGGCACGTTTCCCTAGATAGGGCCGCACGGCCGCACGCGCAATCCTTCCAAAACGTTTCGCGACTAATCCGCCAGGCCTGGGCGCATGCGCCGTCGGGCCGTGAGAAAGGCGGATTATGTATATCCAATTTTGACTATTAAGGTGTTATGATGTAATTGGTTATTTGTCCTATTAAAGAATGAGAAATATATATTATCCGGTGGTTTTCATTTATTTAGGGACCACAGGGACCATGGCCTTATGGTATCTACGGTACACCGCCATATCGTGTACGGCAAAGGTTGGCACTTCATAAACACGTCACCAACGCCGCGCGCGTTCGGTGCGTACGCGGGAAGAACGCCGCCGCCGCCGACAACATGCAGTTGTACGCGTTGTTTGTGTGACCGTACACAACCACCGTCAAAACGCTGGCAACGTGACGGAACGGCTAAACGCCGTTGTCGACACTGTTAGGGGAGAGGCGGGTGAGAGCCCCGAGAGAGTCGGCGGCACAGGCGGCAGAGGCCGGCAGGGCTGCGCGCATGCGCCGAAGTGGGCGAGTGGGCACACACACGCACAGTCCAGGGTACCTCGATGCCCTCTTCACCCACCGCTTCCCTTCCACTGGGAAGTCCAGTTTGCTCTCCGCCGTGCGTTCGCTCCCCATAAGAGCGCGCGTCCCTCGCCCTCGCGTGCTTTCACTGGCACATACAGCATACAGCCAATGACAGTTTATTTTTCTATTGCTGGACGCGACCACCGAAAAGTGAGCCCTTAACAGCTTCGCTGTAAAGAAAAGAACTTTATCGAGCAAGATGTTAAGAACACAACTATTGCCGTTGTCGCAGCTTTGCTATGATCAGATTCGCAATCCACGCCTCTCTTCGGCGCCGCAAAACTGCAGAACGAAGCATAATTCCACGGTCGTGCGGAGTTTCGCATATGGTGGCTCCATCGTACTAGAAGCGCGCCCAATCGCAGTACGAAGGCTACGGACGGAGCGTCTGCTCCAACGCTCCGACCTCCGTGCGAGGTTTCCGGCGCTCGCTGCTGGGTGTCGCGTGCTCGTTTTACGGTTCACCTATTCTAGCCAGAGCGTAGCAGACGACAAAGGCGAGTCCTCCCTCTGACGTGACGGGAGCACCGATCGCAGCGCCGCCATCGATAGCGCGCGAGGCCGCATTGGGGGCGAGCTTAGAGTGTACTAGAATATTGTCCATTGTCTAGTACACTCTAGGCGAGCTCCACCACTGGAAAAGCTGGCGCCACCATCTGCGTGACATGCTATGAGGGATCAAGTGGACACAGCGGACGCGTCGTCTGCTTCGGAAGCGCCGAAGCGAGCCGAAAACGAAAGTTTATAGTCCCACCTCCACTCCATTTCTCATTAAGTGGGGATGTTTTTCTGCCTCGGGTGTCTGCTTGACAACAATTGGGAGCACTATAATAGGCAGCGGGCGCGGGATGAATTTGGACTGGTGGCGCCTTCATGCGGCTGCGTCGCGAATGTAATGGCATGTGGCGGCCGGGCCGCGCGCAGCAGGCGCTGCCGTAAAACCAGTCTGATCAAACATGTTGCGTTTTGGGGTGCATCAAGAGTTACTGAACCATGGCTGAAGCTGGTTAGGCCATTCAATTCAATCGTTGTTCATCGCGGCATCGCGTTTTTCAGGCGGAAAGTATGTATATGTGCGGTCTGTAGGCGCGTACAGTGCTCAGCAGTTGAAACGCGATACCCGAATCGCATGGTCGCCAGCGCTTTTCGCACTGACTGTAAGCGTTGGGAACACCAAACTTGTGTATTGTGGTGTAGAGTGAAAGCGAGAACCTTCGTAACGCATTATGACTGCATTTGGTCCCACGGCGCTCACTTGTGGCGCGAAAAGAAAAAAAAAACGAAAAAAAAAAAACGGCGGCAGCCGCGCGCTGCCAACGCTTCAATCGCTGGGCGCTGTACATTTCCGACGCTGATTTCCTATGGTCTAGTTGTTCTAACGTTAATAAAAGAGCCATTCATACGCAAGAGCTTCGTGTCCCACTTGCCTGTTTCGCCTCCGCAGTGTAACGGCTCCGGAGTTTGGGCACCGAAGATGAACACTCAGATTTGTAGTCATTTTGCCGTCTTATCAGTGTATCAGTCTTCCTTTTAATGTACATTTTCAATCCTAGCAATTCCCAACTCTGGTTGCGTCCGGCACATGACTGTGCTGTGCATCGATGGCGAACGCCAACGCAGTGGCGTGCACTCGCCGCCACCGACGGCTCCCGTCGCACTTAGCTATATAAAATGAGCCGTGGCTGAATATTGGGCTAGTTTAAGGCAATTAAGAATGGGGAAGCATTGAGAACATAAAAGTACTACAACGTACAGAGAACGATAACTTACTGACACATGTGCGATCGGCGAGGCAGCTCAAGAAACAGAATAAGGAAGACATATGTCTCCTTTTTTTTCTGTCCATAATTTTTGTGTTCTTCGCCGATTTACATGATTAAATACGCGAAAATGTTAACGCGCAAAGCAAGATCACATCTGGAATATAACTGCTGGAGCTCCACTTCTTAGCTTGCCGCGGTGAGCTCCGTTCGCGTGGTGCATTTGCCTCGCAATTTGCGCTCGTTTTCTGCCTTGTATACTACCTGATGCCAAGAATGTGATCTGCCTCGTACAAGTGACGACCTTTCTCAAAAGCAGACACACGAAAATGCGTTTTCCGGTGCGTCAGCCCATAAAACCCGCAGGGCCAAATAAGTTGAGGCACCGAGCGCCTTCGTCCCGTCGTCTGCTTCACATGCCAGTGCTCTGACAGCTGCCGTTCGCGACGCTGTTCGCCAGCGTATTGCCGGCGCGCCGCTGGCGCCTTACGACGGCCGCCCGGTGCCTATAGGTAGTGGTTGCCTTTGAAGGCGTCCCGAATGGTAGGCTACCTGTTTGGTGCCGAAGCGCCGGACGTACGCAACGGAGCCCTGTGTCAGCCTTCACACGTACCCGCAGGCCAAGAATATGAGTGTACTTTTGGATTGCGAAACTTACAACCGGTGAGCAGCCATCGGCTACAACTCGGGTGTGTAGCAAGCACTTCCGCGAGGGAAATTTGTGATACGGCGTTGGAGATGCGATGTTCGGTGAGTAGCAGAAAGCCCACACTGAGTAGCTCGCCCGCACGCACTGTCCAGTTAATGTCATTAACATTTCGTCTATGAACTTGTTGATGCTATATACTGGCAATTTCACTGTGCAGAATGGAAAGGGAACGGTAAGAAGCACATTCAGAAAAGGCATGGCATATGCTCATGTTTGGGTTAGCACCAAACAATAAATATACTGGATTAACAACAAAAAAAAAACACACACACCGGGAAATTCCTCACTGAGAAGACCGGCCAACATACAGTGCGACACAACTAGAGAAATAACGATATTGAAACATCCAAGAATTTAGAAGAAAGAAAGATGATTGAATCGTCGCGATGGCACATCACGAGTCGCCGTATAGCGTCGAAGTTCCTAGTTATATCGAAATTATATTTGAGCAGCTCTGTTAGCGTCCACACAACAATGGTTGCTTGTGTACTGTCAAATGTGCATATGCTGTGGCCTAAAGCTCACGGCACGGTGCGAAAACGTGCTCGCAGCGAAAGCGAAACATTGTGTGCGGACATGGATGCAGACGCGCAGTCTGTCGCTCCGAACCCGTGCGATCGCTTCATTGAGGCTTCATTCTGTTATGCTCCATTTGGTTGTACAGACAGCACACTATAACATATTTCACATAGTCTGCTCTCAGCGACTGCCTACCTTTCCCGCAAGAAGCTGGTTCGGGGGGACTCCATCGCGTCAACCGCGCGCAATGGGCGTTCACTGCACGTATTCGGTAAAGAGATGGCGCCTGTAAACTATTCTGCGCTTTCTGTTTGCCCAAGGTTATTTTGACAGTAAGAGACTCCCCTCGCTTTGAGAGTACTTACAGAAATGGCCAGGAGGGCTCCCGCGTGGTGTTCTTATTGAGCGCCGACAGCCAAACCTACGAGGAGCGCGCCACGTTATCCCTCATACTACGCAAGCGAGGCACTTCGGACAGATGGCGACTCCGTAACTCCTCGCCCCCAATATAGAATGTCCAACTGTTGCCCAGCTTAGCGTCACCGATTCGACATAGCTACCCGGCTGTCGTGGTGCGGTGGGGCCGAAAACGCTGAAGTATATCGGGCGGTTAAAGCCACGCGCTAGCGAAAATTGTTGGGCTCGCACGTTGCGCCGTGGCGGGGGACCAGTGTGAAAAACTGGTGACACAGCGGTCATCAGCCAATCGTTGGTGCAATGACGGCCTGGTCGATCAACAACGGTTGCGCATACCGCCTATTAATAGACGGGAAAATGCACATGCGCACCGCCCCGGTTGACCTTAATGCCGAAGCCTCTGTCAGTCATCCGAAAGGCGATATGCGCATCCAAGCAGAATGCTAAACTGATGCTATCACAACGCGTCGCTGTCATCCGTTCAGTATCAATCATGTTGCGTCACTTAATTTCGCGTGCTTGGCGGAAATCGCTGCGCGAAAATGATGAATGCGTGTTCCTCATTCGTCGGCGAAGGCAATATGCCAGCAAAAAGGCTAGATGTGGGCGTTGCGCTCAGTTTGAAACAGCAAGCCAGGAAAATACAGAGGGAAGCCGTGGGTTAAAATTTTATTCTGCGTAGAAGTATGTGTACAAATATACTCTGACAGAAGAGCCATAAATAGCACCAATTGCAAGAAAAGTGCAACGGCTAGCGCATATAAATTACAGGGGTATAATAAAAAGTGTCCAGGAGAACAAACTCAAGGGCCAGAAGTCGCACAGGTTAGTCTCGAGCACAATAAGACTTCCCGATATCAGAGCTCCTGAATGAACTCAGAGTCCAGGCCGAATAACGGTTCGTCCCGGCAATTGGTGCGGCGGGTCCACCACTCCAGTACGTTCGGATGCGGCCGCCGTCGCACCGGCGTCTCCCAAAGTGCGTGGCACAGGGGACAAAGCAAGTCGCCTGCAGGTACAACAGAGCAGTTCCGCTTCCATGCGAAGTAGCTGTTGTATTTTGCAGGGTCGTCAAGCAAACTTCGCAAGTAATTCGCCAGTTCTCCCTTACCATGTAGCTCTGCGGAGCTCACCACCGAATGCTCGGGCAAGTCCAGCGTTGCACCGGGCGGCGTCAGGACGACGGGAACGACGTCGTACTCGAACGCGTCATAGATGAGCTCGTATGCGCTCTGGAAGCACACGGGCTCCAGGGAGACCACTAGGAAGTGATACTGCTGGGCAATGTAGCCGATGCACTCGGACGGAGAGCCGCACTCGGAAGCTCCGCAAGCTGGGAAGAGGCGGATGCGGACGGTGCCCTCACCGTCGACGGTGCGGTGAAGCACTTCGCTTTCGAACCGGTTCTCCTCGCAGTCATCCACTAACCATGCAGCGTCTCTTCGCGGCTGCTCGGTAAGGCGAGACTGCTCGTGCTCTTCGGCGGAGGCGTCGCAACGCCACTTCTCGTACGGGACCACAACGTCAGCGTCTTCACGGCGGCCCATAGTCCAGTTGAACAAGTGCGTTACCAGTGGAAGAGACAGCGATGAATTTGTGAACCTTCCTCCCTTTCCCATGGGCGGCAGATGGGCCCGGGCCCAGAAGACCCACATCTGGGGAGCCGCACGCGTACCAGGCAAGTCGTACTGGTCGAAGAGCTCAGCATAAAAGACGACGGCATCACTCCTCTCCAGGCGGCGCCGCTTGTTCGTGATCTCGCATACTTCTGCATCGCGTCCGTCGGCCTTGCACTGGATAGTGGCGTTCCAGGTTGCAGCGTCGCCACCGACGCGCTTCGATAGTGGATGCTCTCGCCGCACGCGTGGGTTCCACAGCAGTAGGCGGGGAAGCCCGTTGTCGTCCGTGCGATTGCGCCACGGAAGCCACGGCGGCTGCGGTATTGGAGTGGCCGGCGTCGGCTTCAGGCTCTCGATGATAGTGATAACAGTGGCAACAATGGCGGCCACGACGATAAGGCATATGATCGCGAGCAAGCAAAAGCGACTTTTGCGTCTTTCGAACCACGTGCGAGGCAATGAACCGTAAGTATGGAACTCGTCGGAGCTATCGGATAACTCGGAGGCAGCGCGCTCTTGAAGAGGCTGGTCCTCTGGCGTTACGCCAGTTCCGGGTCCCAGCTCTGTGGAATCGATGGGCTCGTACTCGCCATGCCCGGCCCCTTGGATTTCGGGACCACTGTGAACCGTCTGGCGCAAGTGGTACGGAACCGCCGCGTCAACCACTTTGCGCGGGCTACCGCCAGACGAGTGATGAGGACGATCGGGAGGCAGGCCACCTCGTTGGGGTTGTTCAACCGTCGTAGAGCCGGCGGCACCCTCAACGGTGATCGCCTCATACTGAGAGCGAGTGAGGCCTTTAGCGCCAGGCTCGCGTTGCACGGCTCCCTGGGCGTCGAACAAAACCACTTCATCCTCCCCTTCCTCGGTACCAGTGCGAGACACGTGCCGCGAATGCTCGGAGGACTCAGCACTCGAGCCCCGGGAACTGCGGAACTTCACTATGGAGGAGTGGGATGCGCTGGGCTTTCGGCCACTCGAGGGCTGGTCCGCCATGGCAGTGCTACAAAGAAGCGCCAGGTCAAGATCACGTACTGAGGATGACGCTCGAAAAATAAAACGAAGCGGTAGAACACACGTGATGCATGAAATGAAGACTGCTTAAGAAGCGAGGAATGTCATGGGAACGAAAACAGAAAGATGTCAGTCTGGTACAGTACAGATAGTTTGCACGCGACGACATGGACGCAGCTTCTCACCGCTAGCACCAATAAATACACGGCGGCCACCCTAACCTCAATGCGCCGCACACAGCTTTTACTTTAAGGGACATATTCACGGTTACTGTCGCACGTAATGCAAAATGTGCCTGTCGCGATTTCACGCAGTTTCCCGAGGTGCTAGTACCGCAAGATGGTGGGCGCCAAGATGTTATTGCGAACCTCCAATAATTATACTCTAGGGGCATTGCAAGCAATCCAATCGTCGAAGCAAAAGCTCCTCTTGCATTAGGATTAACTTACGCGTGCTGCAAACACAGCCACTCAGTTCAACCAACTTTACCAGCCCACGCCGCCGAATTACGAGGCATAAGGCGCGACAATTTTCACCTTCAGTAACTGAAATAAAGCGAATTTCCGTAACGACTATATACATGAAGAACTTTCGGCTGCATAACAGTATACAAGCCTAACAGATGAGCCCTATGCCCCCTTGATTGCTGGAGATCATCCTGAGGCACGTTCTACGTTACACGTCATAAGCACACACTTACTCTAGCGGGAAACGCATCGCAATGAGTAGCCTTTACTAAAGTCGTTTGTCCTAAGCCGACAGCGACACCGCGGCGCAGTTGAAGCGAGTGCCCAGCCTACCTTGCGTTCCGTCAGTAGCCCGGTGCCCTGTGTGCCTGGTGCGTGTCTGTCGCCAGGCAGGTTCTGTGGACGAGTGAAAATTTCCGCGTGATTTCCTTCGCTTTTCAAGGAACACTTGCTCGAAGAAAAAAAGAAAGAAAAAGGGAAAGGAGCGCTCAAATGCGTAACACGTGTCGAAAATGCAGCATATTGCCCATGCAAGTGGGCAGTCATGTGCGTGGTAAGATTTGGCTATCGCACAGGTTCGCCCAGTGCTCTGATGTATACGCAAACGCTTCTTGATAAAAGGAGAGTCGCGGCGCCATAACCAAGCAAAAATACAAGCCCTGCATGCAAGCTCCAAGTAGCTTAGCAGGAGGTTGCTGGGGCGAAATACAAGAACATTCGTGTGCTTCCAGATGAGGATGCCCTCCGCAAAGACATCTCTCAGAATCGGCTGTACAGTTTCGGGACATTAAACCCACAAACTCGCAGCACGCTAAACGAAAGGACCTAGAGAAACAACGACCTCGTGGTTGTTTTATTGATTTACGTATTCCACGGGCCATTTCTTTCGATTGATGCGTGCTCAACTTGGGACCCAAGCCACAGATACTGTTGAATATATTCAGAAGTCAACAGCTCGCTTCACTTTTTCTCTCGGACTGCTGTCGTCACTCTGTTGTATCAAGAATAACTTTGGCCTATAGGAATTAGCCCCTCGCCTCAAACAGCTACGACTGTGACTTTTCCACGAGGCATATTACACTAACCGCCTCCTTAGTGGCCACCTGTTCCATCACCTATCCCGCTCTGACCACCGATACAAAGTTCGTGTCCCATCGAGCCGCACCAATATCTACTTCAACTCTTTGATTGCAAGAACTGCCAACGACTAGAGCCACCTTTTGAATGCCATCGTAGGCGCCACTGAATTCAAAGAAGCTGTCACCAATTACCTCAACTCCTCTCTGTAATGCCAACGGGCCCTCGGAGTGTAAAAAGCGGGTTAAAAAATGAATAACTCAATGCTGACTGGTCTATTAAACACGTCACCAATCATTGTTTTCACCAGACTGAAGAATCGGAGCTTCAAAATTAATGTATTGTGGAATTCTAGCAGTACTTTATTTCAGAATGAGAACTTTCCGCTTCAAAAACTTGATCACCAATATCAGAAGTAAATTCCCCATTAGCATGCAAATATAAGAAAATGCATACAGGCTCGATACTTACATTTTCTAGGTATATGAAACATTTTCCTTAAGCCAATAATGCAACAAAAATTCAGGCAGAACACATCCCTTATGTCTCTAAGCGTAGCTTTCTTACTTTTGGAGTATAGTGCATTGAAACACAACACGTGGCATATACACCCTTTGCAATTTTTTTAATATCTCACGAGCGTCCACTAGAAGACCAGAGAGCCGAACAGCACCATGCGTCGGAGAATCTCGGCGACACGTTAGAAAGTACGCGCATGCGTCCAAAGTGCAGCCTAGTGCACGTGTCGTCGGCCATGCTTGTCCGCAAGGCAGAATCGCCCTTTGTGCTTTCTGCTGGGTTATCTGTACCTGCCTTTCAATTTATCTTTAGAAACGCCTATACGCAGATCATTCCTTCAAGCCACATGGAGTGTTTGAGCACCGTCGAAGCCAACACACGCCTACAGGTGCGGCTGCGTTTATTTCGTTTTCGTTGTAACTATTGCCGAAATGTTTTTTTTTGTATTTGTTCGTTTTCACGGCGAAAAAAAGAGATGGAATTATAAAGGCCCCGAAATTCACCTGGCGGACTTGAAAACATTGAAGCTCACGATTTTCTTCAAATGCGTAAGCATTTTACGAGAAACGAGAAAACTGTCCGTGCGTCCGTCCGTCCTAATTCCCGTAAGACGATCGCTTTCAAGATGAAGGCCGCAGCAGAGAGCGACTGTACCTTCGCGCTGCCTGTCACTTCAACGCCAACGAGGCTTCGAGAATTACACAGCCCTCATGGAGCACATGCCGCACACTGATGGCTTTCAAGATGTGGACCCGCGCGTCACTCTTGAACGCTAAGTGAGCGGCGAAAACACAGCGCGCAAAGCTACCAGAAGCAGTCGTCCCTCTCTGTCGGCATTGCACATCGCTTTCAAGATACGGCCCGCGCCGACGCCGCAGCACGGTTGACCTTGGTTCATAATGGTTCGACGTGGATAGAGAATGTGCTAAAGAGCGATAACGCCTTATAATGATCGGAACTTCCTGCGGTAGAACCAACCAACAAGAGACAGTGCACATAAGAAATGTTGCATACATTTCATTCATTTCCGACATTTCCCTCTTCATTTCACCCTACGTCCACATCCGCTGCGGGCTATCTATAACAACAGTGAACATTGCTTCTACACGCCTCTTCTACGTAGTCTCATGCAGGTCTCATTTAACAGTTCGGTCTTGCAACCGCGCTTCTCTGTTTCACGATTCTCTCGCGATCGTTCTCCCAATTGTACGAAATGCACCAGCGTACCACCACTGAACATCACGTCGTTCAGTTCTTTTCTTCACAAGCTCGCAGCTGCGGCGTCGTATTTGATGAAGATTCGTTGCCATCGTCACGAACACAACTTTATTCTGCTGTTTAATCCAATAACAGGAAAAGGCAAAGCGTTTCCTCCTACTGCCTATTTCTGCGGTCATTAAGCAGAAAGAAAAGCTTCCGGCAGCCAGGACGACCTCTGCAAACAAGTCGGAGTACATTGCCAGTCTCCCGCTGTTTTCCAGTCTTAGCACGCAGTTCGTCACAACTCGCATGGTGGATCTGCATACTTGACAGGTTGCATTTCACCTTGACGAATTTACCCCAGTATTTTCAAAGGCTCCTCCACTCGACCGGCCTCTCGAAATGCTCCTGGAGGGCGATTTTTCATTTCACAAATCGCCTTCAAACTGTCCTCCAGTGTAAGAAATCCCGAGAGTTTTATTTGAGAATCTCAAGGAAGCGCCGCATTTACCATGAACAGCTCCTCGAAGGCAGTTAGTGTGTAAGCATGGCTACCATGCGATCTGTCGCTCGCCTCGTCGGCTTTTTCCGATGAACGCCAGTTTCCTCTGCAGCTTTTGTTTCGACAACGAAGTTGCGTATTTTTCAGGGCATCGTTTTAATTACTTGAAGATCCTCCGGAGCCCTTCGGCGACGGCGTAATTCCACAGCGGCGCCGAGACTGATCGATCGTACTGTCAAGAAGACCGCCTGTTAATACCGTGATATGTTGTCTTCTGTGCAAGAGCCAGATGGTGACCTGCATTTGGGTGTTCTTCATGCCAGTGCTCTAAAACTACTATCGGCACTAGCGCTGTCATGTGTATTGGGCTCGATATACTCCGACGTAACGTCGACGCGCGCGCACGCTGGGCGCAGCGACGCTACGCTAGCAAAACGCGAGCTTTAGGTAGCCTCGTCGACGAGGCAACCTAATGCTCGCGTTTTGGCAAACTTTAGGTTCGCGTTTGGCTCGCGTTTTGGCAAACTTTAGGTTGCCTCGTCTATAAGCCGAGGCAACCTAAAGTTTGCCCGCGCGGCACCAGCGCCAATACTCCCCCGGCGGAAGGATGGAAGTGTCGAAGGTCGCCGCTGGGCCAGCGCGCGCCCGTGTTCTCTAGGGTGCGAGCTATCGTGCGCGTTCTTTTCGCAACGGCGAGCGCGACCTCATCAACCAGGAAAGGTGGCACGCAATACTGCTGTCTTGTTGATTGCCACAAGAGCGTCGAAAGGTCGAAAGCCGCCCGTGAAGTCCTACAGAATTCCGGAGACGTATTACGAGAAGGACAGACGACAAGCGTGGATAACTGCGGTGCGCCGAGTCAAGTAAGTCACGTACTTTCGCATTCACGTGCAATAACACGGCCGCTCGATAAAAACGCAATAGTAATATGCCTGTATTTAACGTTTAGACATGTCGCGTAGTTTAATCGTGCTGTGATATCCGCCGTGTTAGCGGTAAATGCATACGTGTTGCTCCGCTAAGCTCGACGACGCGAGCTCGATTCCCGGTCACGGCTGTCGCATCTCGATGGGGGCGAAATGCAAGAACACGCTTGCTACCGCGTACTTTGATTTTTGTGCACGTTAAAGAACCCCCGGTGGTCATGTTTACTTCTGAGACCCTCCATTACAGTGTGCCTCATAATGATTCGTGCTTTTGGCACGTAAAACCCGCGAATTGATTGTACTGTTCGTTCACTAGCGATCGTAAAAAAGGAGCTCAAGGTAATTATATCCTTATCCAAACGCTGCAACTTAAATTCCTAGTTGTGCAGGCGTTACTTGTCTTTTGTGTGGTGGCAATCCTTATTTAATGCAAGCTGCGGTCATCGCATGCGTCGGTAAGCGGCAGATCGCAAAGCAGCTGCCCGAGACGCGCGCATTATATGTTTGTTGCTTGGCCATGCTTCCTAGGTTCACAATATCCAAGCATGTTTTAAAGTAATTGCCAACTTGCACCTTCTTCCTGCTTCAGTCTTCCTGCCAAGAATCTTCGTTTCGTGTAGTAGCCGGCCATCGGTGTGAGCTTACTTTAGCTACGGCGGGGCCATTCGCCCGACGAGAAACTAGATTTGCTTTGATGAGGCATGTATCGCTAATTCTTGCGCTCGTCCTGCTGGTCCCAAGATAATCGCTGGTTACCGTGGTCTGGGTTCATTTCGCGGAGCAGTTTGTACGAGTGATTTCTCGTGACCAGTGAAAAAATACCTTGCTCAATAATGCAATGAGTTGCCATGACTCTAACATCTGCATTAAACAAGGCATGATATACATTAAATATTTATACAGCATGATATAAGGCATTATGCACATATGTAGTACTCACATCGTTAATTAATTTTATTGGCTTACTGGTGCCTAATGCATGTGTTCTTTCTGTTCCGACAGTGCTGATGCCCCTCCCTGGGAGCCAAATTGAGAGCAGCAGTGTGTGTGCGCCCAGCGACCAACGAAACCAACCGCAGTCGTCACCGTCTCTGCACATCTCTGCAAGCATGCATGACCGCTTTGTGACTGCATCATAGAGAAATAAAAGTGACTAAATTACTGAACTCGGTGTGTGCCTCTAACTCGATGTCGTATACAATCTTGTTGGACACCTCTGACACGCACTTGGCTTTGACTGTGACATCACCACCCACAATTTGTTCAACACCACACACGTGTGGAAGCAGACGCTCCCCTTTCTTGAGGTTGCCGCCACTAAAAAAAGCTGTTGGCGTCGGCAACCGTCTTGAAACCGCACTGCAGTCTTTGCATCGCTATTCAGCTAGCAGGCGATCTGCCGCCATCGAAAACGGAGCGCCGTGAGCACGAGCAGCGAAGGAAAGCGCGGGCTAAACAATGTAAACAAAGCGGAGACTGCACCACGGTGCGACCGCGCTGCTTGAAATTTCCACATTAGGGGCGCTGTCAGGAGGCGCAGCAGCGCCTTCAGGCGATCGTTTTCTCGTCTATAGACCTTTTCAGAAACCGACGTTTGAGCAGAGCCATTGGCCGACACGGGCGACGTCTAGCGTCAGAACATGTTATGCCGCCATTTTGGACTGAGCCTTGCGAGAGCAGGTCGGCCGCACTTCGGTTGTGTGATCTTCGCCGCGCATTATTTCGATTGTTTTCTTCCGCTTCGCTTGTCTTGTGCCGCTTGACTTGTTACATGTTTCACGTGCTCGCGTGAGCGCTCAGTGTAGTGTGCCCTGGCAACAGCAAGCCGAGCCAGTGGATGTGGTGTTTCGTCGTCGGTAGCGGCGGCAGCCGCGTCTGCTTCGTCGAGACCTGGCGTGCTAATCAGCGGTATATTTCATTGGTAATGCTGCGCACATGTGACCGTATCGTCGATTGAATCTGATCACCACTACGTTTCGCGGTTGAGGGTTGCCCCATTTAGCGAAAGCAGGCGCGTACGTAGCTGTCGGGCAATGCTTAGAACTAGGCGCCGGCGGCCCGACGACGCGTGTCAGTGGTTGGTAGAAGATATGCGGTGGTTACTCCATACGCTTCCGACGCAACTGAACAGCTCAATCATGCAAAATTTATTGGATCTGGTGCGGTGCAGGGTGCTTATAACCAAACGTCAAAGCATAAGCTTGGCGGTACCTGCAGCGAACCGACGCGCGAAAGTGATCATAGATGCCAGCGCTACTGATACAGCCCAGGTTCTAGATTTTTATTTTTACTATTTATTTATTTTAACATACTGTCAATCCCAATAGGGATTATAACAGGACTTGTTATAAAGATATATTTGTTTACCTATTTTTTACGTTTGTTTACCTGGAATGGCTTTTCTTTCCAATGTCTGAATTTTGAACAAGCTTCGCTCACGGTGAACCTTAACGTAGATCGTGCGCGAAGTTTGTATTCAAGATATCGCGTACGGCAAGAATTGTTCGTGTGCGCTATCTCTGAAGCGAAATAATCCAATAATACTGCAGCGTTATGACCATCTCTGCTCTTTCTCTTGTTTCCCTTACACCGTCTCACTGTACTATGTTCATAATAAAGTAATGTCGAGTCTTAACAATTGTCGAATAAATGCATATGCATATCACTGTAAACCACTACTGACCGTGAGTGAAAAGCGCTTAGTGGTCAGCGAAGCGGTCACTGCACGCACGTATTTCACTTGATCGACTGTGCGAATAATTTATTTTTTTCGTTACTCTTATTCTTGCAAGCATGATGTTATTGTCCGCGTACCCATGCGAATACCTTTTTTTACGTTCTTACTTGCGCGGGCTCATTTAGCGCGTTTCTACGCCACGCACAGTTAGGGCATTACGGTTCTCGAACACTAGCACTGGAGCTAGGCCGTGCTGATGAGGTTGACACGTTAGTTTTTGCATTCTCTTGCTGCCCAAGCACATAGACAACGCTCAAAGACGGGTGAGCTCCATGCAGCACCACACTGAAGTTAATTACCTTTATGGGCAGGTCCCCGCAGGGTGCGTGTGAACGCAGAGAGAATGTTTTGGTGGACACAGGGTCTGCATACATCTTCCATAGAACACGATTTTTCCAGATCGTTGCGAAGTGTATTTACCGACTAGTTCTCTCGCAAAGTGCTTCAATTTGTCTTATACCGGTGTCACACTGCCACTTTTGATAGCGATCAAGACCGATATAAACCGTAATGTTCGACCGAGATTGGCTCCCTTCCGCAGATTGAGCAAAGAAGCCATTCGCGACCAAGAAATTCGACCAAGATCGGGCTCGATCACGATCAAAAGTGCGCCGTGTGAACCCCGTATTAGGCACTGAAATGAAGTCGTGTTTGAAAGAAGAAGAAATGTAGCCTCTGCCACTACATACGAGAAAATATTGCATCGAAGAGTTGACAATTCTCGCAACCTATTGGGAAATGTGCCGAAAAGAGTTTACCAAAATGCGGTATTTTACTGATGTGTGCATTGGTTCACATTAGACTCAAATGCCAAGACCTCAGGTGACGCAGAAAACCGGCGAAGCGTGAACATACCATCGTGGCAGTGGTCTCGCGGAGTGCTGTGTTGTGGACACACTTAGTCGTTGTTGTTGTTGTTGCCTCGAAACATGGCTCGTCCCAAAATCGTTATTTTCCGCTGGTTGTTCGTGCACCCATAAACTGCACAGTGCCGGCCTGTAGCCTTTTCATGAGTATATATGCCATTATTTACGAGCGTAAGTCATTCGTGACAAAAATAAACGGAAACATCGAAGGAAAGCGGCGACTCCGCAATGCAAGCGCAAGGCAAGCTCACAGTCCAGACCGAACAGGCAACACTGACACGTACTCTCCACGCCAGACCGTCGGAAGCGCCCTCATGAAAAAGTCTACAGTAGAGTGTACTAGACAATGGTCGAGTTGGCCGAACGGTGCTCTGCCGCTGAGGCGCCGCGTGTGGAAAAATAGTGCGAGGGCTCTGCGAGCGAAGTGGATTGGGGCGGAGACGCGCTCCGCGGCATATTCAACGTACTTTCGCAGCGGGCGCCGAGGCCGATTGCGCATAGTACGCTCTTAAAATAGCGCTTTATTTCAATTGTGACTTTGTGCTTACATCATTTTGCCAAACATATATATCTGAGGCATAGATTATACAACGCGACGTCTTCAATTTTGCTGTCGTTGTCAAGCGCGTCGTCTGCTAGCGAGCGTGCGTTCGCTACGCGGACGCTGGCGGACGCCCAATTTTTCTCGCAGAACCTCAGTGCAGTACATTTTTTTAATGGTTTAGTTTCTTCGGTGCGTCCATGACTCTTGACGGCCGGTTCCAAATGTAGTTTTAGCCAGGTGAACTGCTGTTTTTACCACTGTCCTCTAAAAGTAACTGGTATCTCCGGAGTCCGCACCATGAAGGTTACGTAAGAAAATTTTATTAGAGCCGGTCTGCGCGTGCGCAGTACCGCGGCCTCAAGCGCTAGCGGGCCCCTACGCTTGCGTCCCCCTAATCTAAAACTCTCTATTATTGATATTGTGTCATTTTACCCGCGCTTCTTTTTGGTGGATATTGATCAAGGACAATGATCGAAGAAAACAATATTAGAGTGAAATCAACCAGGTTTATTAACTGCGTGGCGCGAAGAATGACCAGTGTATTTCTAGGTAATTAAATCAAAGGGTACATAGACAAATTTATTTATGATACATATATGCAGGGGGAAAAATAACAAATATTCTAAATGCAATAATTGAAAAAGTGAGAACTCCCGACCGGAATAAGCGCACGTGTTTGCAGTAACAAACACACTTAGTAGTGAATACTTGAAACAAAACTCTCATTCGTAGAAATAATATTCATAGCAGGCAAAACCATCTTAGATATATATATATATATGTGTGTGTGTGTGTGTGTGTGTGTGTGTGTGTGTGTGTGTGTGTGTGTGTGTGTGTGTGTGTGTGTGTGTGTGTGTGTGTGTGTGTGTGTGTGTGTGTGTGCGTGCGTGCGTGCGTGCGTGCGTGTGTGTGTGTGTGTGCGTGCGTGCGTGCGTGCGTGTGTGCGTGTGTGTGTGCGTGTGTGTGCGTGTGTGTGTGTGTGTGTGTGTGTGTGTGTGTGTGTGTGTGTGTGTGTGTGCGTGCGTGCGTGCGTGCGTGCGTGAGTGCGCGCAAGTGTACGACGCCGAATAGTCATTTCCGTTCGAATGTAACGCATGACAGCACTATTGAAATCTCAAAGGTGAGTGACTGCATGCAAGTGAGGACTGTTATTCCGAATTATTTTGCTGCCGGAGAGTCGTGGCTGTTGCGCAGAGGCGCAACAGCCACGAGAATTAACGGACGGGTGTTAATAAGTCCTGCTTAATAATACTTAATAATGCTTAATAAGTCCTGCGTTTTGGGGCAGCCTGTAAATTTGCTAACTTGATTCAGGCAAGAATTTTTGACAGTCTCACCATGTTTGCAACCCATTAAAACGGAGTGCCCCATGTGGTACCACACTTATCTTCAACGAACGCAACAGATCTGCACATATCTCTACGTGTATGTGAGACATGCCGTTCCTTTAATTGTTTCATTATGGTCGTTATGATAGTGCACCGGATAACTGAACGCAGCCGTTTATAATATACAAGCTGCAGAGTTACATACAAAGTTACATATGTTACATTTGTTTCGTCTGCGTTTCGCAAGACCTACTAATAGAACACTATATGTGCAACAATACGCACGAGAGATACATGCTGCTAGAAGAATGAGAAAAATATTCTTTCTCCAAAGGGAACCGTACAATAACATAGTATAATGAAAGTCGACACTGCGGCCGCAATGTACGCGCAATCACCGAGCGGCATTAGAAAATAATAAAAATTAAATAAAGAAGACAAAGGAAAGGAATTTATTCTTAAGGCATAAATACATGTCATATGCAATTATTAACCCCATTTGATCAGTCTGAAAGCAAATACCAGCGCGCGAAATAGTACGAATGACCCTGTCGAGCAGTATCGCCAGCAGTTTCCAACGGCGCGACCTTGATGCGGCCCAATCCACTTCGACCGCAGCGCCGCCCCAGTATTTTTCCACGTCGGGCGCCTCACTACAAAGCATGCGCCGCCCCAGCCGCTCGTCCCACTCTACCGTATTCTAGTACACTCTAGTCTACAGTCTCACGCGAGGTGCGACCGACGCAACCAGCGTCCGTCGGCGAGGCCCGTCGGCAGCCGGCGCGATGCTGCATTTCGCGCTAGTACGGTCACAGAACACCCATACAAATTTAGAGAAGGGAAACTGTACCTTCCACACTGCAACGGAAATAAGCGTAGCGGTGGCGTTGTGAACTAAAGTATGCGACCGAGAGATGGCGCTGGCAGAATCAAAACTAACATCATCATCACCATTACGTAGTGAGCAATATGGCCGCTACGGTAGCGGTTCGTAGAGGTGGTCGCGCTGCTCGCTCGCTGGTTTTGGACGTTTTGTTACCGCTTTCGGGGCGGTATTCGTGTGTACTGTACTATAACATGACTACAGATATCTGTATATGTCGCCAGGTGACCGAGAGGCCTCAACTGGCAATAAAACACTTCAAACAAGTAAGCTTACATTGCTTATTGTCAATGGTGAATGAGGCAGTACATGCTCACAATTTTCGTACAGCTCAAGTGGACTTAATGTTGTCCGTCACCGAGTTTACAACATACAGAAACACAGATAACCACCTATTTAATGGAACGCAAAGCTGAAATCGAGCGAAGTTTTCTGAACGTGTTCGGCGTGCCGTAAAGCAGGGCGAACAAAGGTTCAGACAGTGATATGTATGCTGAGCTGCCCTCGTACTTGTATTGCGTACAGTGCTGCTTGACGTTTTGCATTCTCTGCGTTCGACGATTTCAGCTAGAGTAACGAAAGGAACATAAAAAAATGCTCGGCAAAAATGTACTGTCAGCAAGATAAGCTCGAGATGCAATGTCCCATTGCTCTCGTAGCACGAAGTGTAGGAGGAAGGGGGGGGGGGCGTTATGCTAAATTTTACACCACATATTTTCTGCTCTGGATATTCTTCTGCTGCACATTTAGTGCTCAGGTGCGGCAGTAAAGGCTTTGACACAAGTGGAGTACTCGTAGGGAAACCAAGGAACGTTATGGAGACAGCAGTGCTTAGAAGGACTTCTAGAAATATTGTGTGAATAAACAAGGACATTAAATCAACATATAAGCAAGCCCAATTAATGCTCACAGATCCTTGGAAAATGGAATTTGTGGTTTCATGTTGAAAAAGCATCTCGGTATATGTATTAAAACAGGGCAAAGAGGTTGCAAGAAGATGAACACTTCAGTTGAGTAACAGCTGAGCAAGGGGAGCCTCAGCTTGGAGCCAGCGTTTCACCAAGCAAACATATTTGTGAGGGCCGAGACGAAGACAAGTTCCCACGCTGAGGTTTACCGTGCTCGTCCACTGTTGATTAGCTGAATGTTAAGCTGAACTTATTCTGCGAGTACATTTCAAAATCTTTTTGGGAGCACACTGCGCTCAGGTTTGTCATCTGCTGTTTGAAGAGAAAGAATATTTGTTTTTAGTGATTTCTCAAGTTTGTGAAGTGTGAAATAGGCTGGCCGGTTGTGTGAGCTTGCCTTTTCTAGATATCTCTTATGGTTCAGTACTAGCCTAGTTATTGATTTCATGCAAACTGTATATGAGCCTCTTGTAGTAAACAAATGTAAAATAATGCGTATTTCCAGATCTAATTCTAATCCTAGCACTTGCCATGTTAACGTTCCCGTAGATTTTGTCATGCCATATAAATATATCGGTGTAAACATTACAAATAACTTAAATTGGACCATTAATATAGAGTGCATCATTAGCAATGCTAATCACATGCTCGGGTATTTATGGCGCAACTTTTCCAAAGCACCGTCTATTTTAGAACTACAGCTTTGCAAGACTAATTCGCTCGAAACTTGAATATGCATCTGCAATACGGGATGCCAGTCGCGTTAATCTTATTACTTCACTTGAACTAGTACACAGTAACTCTACTCGTTTCATTATTTCTAATTATAACCGTACCGCAAGTATAACTTCAATGTAAACTAGCCCAGCACTCATTCCACTAGCTAATCGCCGCAAAGTCGGCCATCTTTTGCTATTTCATAAAATTTTTTATCGCACCACACTTCATGACGACTTCATACTGCGGCCTCAGTGCATTTCAAATTGCTTCGATCATTGCAGTAAGGTAGGAATCGATTCATGTAACACGAAGTCTTTCTATCATGCCCCGTACATCTCCGAAATGTAACCACCAAGTATCGTAGCCATCACAGATAACAAACTTTTTGCAAAACATTAGCTAACATTGTATAATCAGGAGAATCATTATGTTACAAGAACTCACTGCAATTGTTTGTTTTACTCTACTACTTTGTAACGACTCCCCTCTTTAATGCCAGGTGGCCCTGAGGGTACTTTAAACAAAAAATAAAATGAAGAGTGACTGCCAGAGTTTCAGTCAACATGAAGTGTCATTTCCTTAAAATTGCATTAGGCGCTTTTGATCATTTTAAAATTCTTTGCATTTTCATGTAACAAAGTATCGTTGTGAGGGAGCATGTGATACTTCATGGTACTAATGCCCGTCAAATTGATTTGCAAAGAGCAGATGACAGAGTTTGTGCATTAGCAAGTAGGAGCTTGCTACATTGTTTCTGTTCTGGTCGTCATGGCTATAATGACTGGAAAATAAACAAGTTGGGACTCAACATGTTACTTCCCCGATTGTCATAAAACGCCCTTAAAAGCAACTAAGCTTGTATGTCAAATTTCTCATTCCCGCTCGGTACGATACAGAACTGTAGACTGCTGCTTTCCTAACAGGGCTCACACCTCTCTATCTGGTAAACTTCCAAACATTTCATAGTGAGGCACGTAGTTCAAGAGGACCTGTTGTCATTATGGTGACAGTTGAGCATCTTGTGGCTTAGCGTGGGCAGCTTGCAGACCAATAATCTCTCTTTTGTCCGTCTTCCTGAAAAGAGAAATGACAAAGCCATGACACACATGCAAGCAAAAAATGGTGAAACAAAACTTTGTCCCATAATGAATAAATCACGGTTCTAGTTGAAGTGTTCAAATACATACCCTGTGATGATGCTGGCCCTTGATGTTACTTCCAGTGGTGACACATTCACGGTTGACTTGTGCGTTCAGAGACAATAGAGTCCAAAGGGATGAGTCCATATATGAGCAGCGTCTTGGAGGCTGGAATCGAAAGAAAAAAGAGCCTCAATTACTATGGTGGAAGTGTGCCTGAGTTTGTGCTTCATGTATGACAGAGAACAATGCACGAAACGCTCCATGACAGAAAACACACACACACACACACACACACACACACACACACACACACACACACACTGTTTTGAGTGTGCATTTCTATCAGTGGTGTCCTTGTGTGGGCTGTGCTTAGTCAAGCCTCGATTAGATGACAATTGTTTCGGCTAGATACTAGTAATAAACACAGTCATTTTATTATGTCTCAAATGCAGTTAATCTAACTGTATCACCGGAAGTACACTTGTCACTAATGTGCAGTGAACTTATCGCGGTGTATCATTTATGCAGAAACAGCCAAAATTTTATTATCTATGCTGTACTCATGTTAGCAATTTTAGCAACTTGGCAAAATAGCAAGAGCCTCGTTTGAATTGCTTTGGAAGGGCAATAACTTTATAATTATTACTATTTTCTACTTTTAAGAAATGACGACAGGAATCTGCTTTATCCGCCTCGCACGCAAAGAAATTCAAAATTCAAAGTTGAAAATGCGACCCGCCGGGGTGGCTCAGTCAGCTAAGGCGTTGCGCTGCTGAGCCCGAGGTCGCGGGATCGAATCCCGGCCCCGGCGGCCGCATTTCGATGGAGGCGAAATGCAAAAACGCCCGTGTGCTTGCGTTGTAGTGCACGTTAAAGAACCCCAGGTGGTCGAAATTATTCCGGAGCCCTCCACTACGGCGTGCCTCATAATCAGAACTGGTTTTGGCACGTAAAACCCCAGAAAGAAGAAGAAAGTTGAAAATGCGAAGCACTGCTTTTTTACTCACCGGCGCACAAGCCGAGGGACTGCAAGGTTAATCCGCTTTCGTGGGTAGTCTTCAGGCAGACTGTGCTCGGTTCCAGCGATGAATTTATCGTGCTGGCCAGCACTTTTTTTTCGTGCAACACGTCATTACGCGGCCAGACGCGGCAGATCACAAACGGCGGAAGCCGTGCATGCAGCCGTTATGCTAGTGAAACGCCGCAGCTGATAAAGTTTACAGTCTTTAAACAACTTCCCTTGGTGGCAGCTATCGCATGTTAGACGCATAAACTGGCTGAGATATTACTGATATCTAATTAAAACGAACCTGCGTGATGCTGCTCAAGCGAAACGACCACCCCGCTCGCAAATACTACCGCCGTACAATTTGAATCGATAAACGGCACGGACTGCAATCGATACCAGTGGGCTGCTGCTGATCACACGTGAGTGAGGCCTCAAAACCTTTATTCAAGTAACAAAGCACGGACTTTAATAACAGAAGTCAAATAAAAACAATACGCTACTTATTTTGTAAACAAATGACACCGTAACTGTGTTTGTCGGTTATTATATGTACATTAATAGATCAAATACTGAGCCCCGTTGGGCGCCCCTAACAGAAAAAATACAAACTAAAGTATGCGACCAAATTACAGTAGCTCCACTTGCGCGCTTATGCTGGAACGCGCCGCTACTCTAGCCACCGTAGCCATGAGCAGCAGCCGCGGGAGCAGAACGCACCCCCCCCCCCCTCCGCCCCACCCTCCAGTCTCCGTCGCCTCCTCCTCGTGACTCGCGCGTGAACGAAGACGGCGCGCTTCCGGCCGCCTTCCTCCTACTCGCGTGCACGCGAATAAGCTGCGGTTGCCAGCTCACCCGCGCACGCTTTCACTCGCACACGCAACGTACTGCGCGCGGCGACGATTTTATCGCCGCTGGACTTCATACGGAACCTCACGGCGACGGCGATGACGGCGAGGGCGACGGCAACAATGCGCTTGGAGTGTCCGTATAATTGCTCTCGCAGTAAAATCAATATCTCGAAAGTGGCATCATCCTGACAATTTGTTGCTACTGGATAAACCTTGCGAAATCACCCGCTACAATTTGTAAATTTCAATATGTGCGGAAGAGTACTTAAGGAAGCAGTTACTTGGTTCAATTTTGGTAATTATTTAAGCATTTAGGCTTCTTCGCAGCAGTAACGTCCACCTCATAGAGTAATTTAGTTTACGGGTTACAATTGAGTTATCGGCAACGGGTGATTTTTTTTAAGTTGGGGCAGCTAATATAATCACCTAGTCTTTACGGGGGATGTGGTGCTGAAAGGCCAACTTTAAACCGCTTAATTACTCAATTTTAATAAAATTTTGCATTAATTTCAACAAACGGGCGCAAAGACAAAATAAATTATGGTCACCATATTGAGCATGAGTGCATCAGCTTACGAAAACACCATTTCAGGAATACTACAGATAGATTAATTATGTTTTATTGATACCTCATTGGTGTCCTGTGATGAAGAGTAATAAAAATCACTTCTTTAGAGATTTTGTCTTAAAATCTCGTCACTCGAAAACCAAGTTTGTTTTTGTGTTGTCACCATATCAATACCTGATATGTTCATTATCTTAGAAGAAATTTAGTTTAGGTGTAAAGTACCTTATGTTGCTTCTGACAACACTACACTGTATAAACCACCTTGAAAACAGCTTTTGGCAAAGCAGACTCAATTAAAAGATAGCACAACATGCTATTTTATGCTGAGTAGTGATTAGTCAAAGGCCCCTGGTTGGGAGTTCAACACGACATTGCACGGCGGCACTCCCTTCAAGTCGTCTACATTTTTGTCAGCTTTGGAGTTATCAAAACACACATGTTTGTGCTCGTGAATTGATTCCCTTATGTGAAAAAGAAGTTAAATAAACGCGGCCAACAAGTGTAGGCACAAAGAAAGAATACGTTGGAATACGTAGGTGCCACGCCATGGCTCCCGTCTCAGTTTTTTCCTACCCATTGCCATCTAAGCATCTATATTTGGTGCAGAAACCCACATGCAGACATGTCCCTATTCTACGCACGCCTGACCGGACTCTACTATCGCTTCGCGTTGCGGGCGGCAAGGAATCAACTGATCGTGAATGTGAACATCGGCGCAGGTGCAATGACGTCAGCCAGTTTCAACGCTATCCAGATGGATCGACTGAAAGGCAAGCGATCTGCACGACGGTCTCAGAGCACTAAAATCATTCAGGAAGACCGATCCTTGCTTGATTCTTCCAACGCCGACACCGCGAAACTCACAGCTTTTCAAGATCGTCTGTCCGCGAGCAACGACGAGCTTTCGCATATTAACGTGCAGTTTGAGGAATATTTTCCTACCGAGTATACTGCCGCAGCAGAATATAGTGATCAAGCAATTAGCATGCTTGCTGAGCTTCGTGGCCGAATCGCCCAGATAGAAAGAGCACAACGCATGCAATCGCAACGATCGAGTGCTGAAGGAATAGCCGTATCGCCCACCAGACATGAGACTCCAGCCAGAGTTGTTGGACCCCGATTGCCACAACTGCATATCTCAACGTTCAAGGATGACCTCAATGAGTGGACAGCCTTCTAGGAGCAATTTGAACAGACCATTCATATCAACAATGATTTGACGCCTTCCAGTAAATTTTATTACCTCAAAAGTTTCCTGGCTGGTGATGCAGCAGCAGCAATCGCTGGTTTGCCCACGCCCGAATCCTGCTACCCAGACACCATTGCACTGTTGAAGGAAACGCTCGGCGATTGACCAAGGATTATTTAGTACCATTTGACGGCACTGCGACACCTTTCGAACGTAAAATCGGCCAAGGACATAACTGGTCTTTGAAGGTTATATGACGCGACACAGCTACACATCCGCTCTCTGGGTGCACTTAACGTGCTATCTCTGACATTCTCAGCAATGCTCATCGACATCCTTCAACAGGCTCTACCTCACGATGTCCTTCTCACTTTTATACGAGAAAAACGAAGCCGCACTTTGAGGTCACAGTCATCTGACAGTCGCTCTGCACAAGCCTCTGAGTTGGTTTCGCCGGCAGTTACGTCAGATGCTGAACTGAACAATCTGCTCCAGTTTATGCGAGTGGAACTGGAAAGCAGACAGCAATGCGTGTTACGATCTCAGCGACCGGCCATAGATGAGCGCAAGGACAGGCCACCTATCAGTACGCCTATACGGCATCCGTTTTGCACGCTACATCTGCTGCAAGGTTAGAATGTTTCTTCTGTCACACTCATCAACATGGGAAGCGCAGCTGCAACGCCGATATACCTCACCGTCAAAAAAGAGCAGCTAACAAAAGACAACCGATGTTTCCGTTGCACGTCAAGAGGCCATCGAGCAAACGATCGCGGAGTCAAGCTCACCCGCTCTTCTTGCCGCGGAAGACATGCGTCAAGTATGTCTTGTGACGCCAACTACAAGAGGACAACAACGACTACCGCGACAACAAGCCCACCAGGAAGCAGCACGGTGGAAACACATTCTTCTACCGGTCTCTCCTCCTGCGAAAATCTATCGCCAAGCAACCAACGCAATACGGACAACGCGGTGTATCAACAGACATTCTTCACACAGATCGTAAACAACGACAAAACCAGATACGTCCATGGCGTTCTGGATGGAGGTAGGCAAAGGTCTTTCATAGAGGAAGACGCGGCCCTGAAGCTCAAACGAAAGGCGGTTAGAAACATACCACTAGCGCTAAACACCTTCGGAAGTACTTGCCCGTCAGTAGCGGAAAAACTCGAAGTGGTAGAAGTGCCGCTTCGAAATCGCTATACTAACGCCATTTTTAGCATAGAAGCTGTCGTCGTCCTTGCCATCCTGCCATGATGTAGCTGTGCCGGCGGTGGACAACACATTTCTGCAAGCTTTGAGAACTCAGAGCAAGCTACTGGCGAACGATAACCTAGTTTTTGAAGCTACCTCAGACTCCGTGATCGGCTTGCTAATAGGTTCTGACTACCTATGGCACAAGTTGGAATACGCTAGCGCAAGACAGGGGTAATTGGAGATCGCAGGGAGAGGCCTTCGTCCTGCAGTGGACATAAATATAGGCTGATGATGATGATGATGATGACCTATGGCAAGTCGTCCAAGGTGAATTCTTCCGCTGCCTAGAGGCTCCAGGCCTCATCGCTGTTGACACTGTATTGGGCTGGACAATCCAAGGACTATTATGTGAAAATGTTCTTTTGGACTGCGGAACTCACCTCATGATCAGCGTTTTACAAGTGCATGCTACAGAAGAAGAATCCACAGTCTTTCAGGAAGATAGAGTATATGGGCATCACTGACTCGAGCGAATGTCCGTGGGATAACAACCTTGTACAGTTCAAGGAGATGGTCAAAGAGTCTAGCGGCAGATACACGGTGGCGCTGCCGTGGAAAGAAGACCGGACGCATCTTTTGGGTAACAACCGCCATACAACTGTCAATCGTCTACAAAACCTTGTCAAAAGACTCCCTCACCATAATGGTCTACTGGAAAACTATGACAGCACAATAAGGCAATACTTACAATTGGTACACGCTGAAGTTGTGTTCAAAGTGAGCTCTGGTGACAACGGCGTATATTACATACCACATCGCAAGGTTATCAGAGAAGACTCTTTGACTACGAAGCTGCGAGTTGTGTTCGACGCTTCATCGCATGCAAAGGGATACCTGTCCCTCACCGAATGTTTAGAAAAGAGAACGAACCTTAATCCTGATCTTCAAGTTCTGCTTCGTTTTCTATGGTGTCCAATAGCCATAAATACCGGCATCGAGTAGGCGTTCCTGCAGGTAGACGTACAGGAATTGAAACGCGATTAATTTCGTTTTCTGTGGTTTGAGAAAGTACCCTGTGGCGGCAATGACAACATCGTCGAATAGCAAATGACGCGCGTGCCGTTTGGATCGACATCAAGCCCTTTTCTCCAGATTGACATTCTGCCTCACACGATGTTCGGGTTTCGGGCACACTTCTCAACCCAGGACGTAGATGGAAGGGATCGATCCCCCGCGCAAGCGCAACACTAGGGTCATACTGGTGCTGGATCTTAAGGGGGCTTTCGACAACGTTAAACACTCCAAGATTCTAGAAAATCTACAGGGTACTCAATGCGGAAAGCGTACCTTTTATTACATCAAGGACTTCTTGCAAGATAGGCAAGCCCACATCAAGATTGGTGACACGAGGTCACCATGGGTACGCCTCAAGGAGCAGTCCTTTCTCCACTGCTCTTCAACGTTGCCCTCATGCACCTGTTGGAAAAACTGAATGCCGTAAAGGGAATTCGTAACGCACTTTACGCGGACGATATAACCATATGGACAACGGAGGGCAACTTGGGACAGATGGAGGGGTCCTCCAAGAGGCTGCCATCACAGTTGAAAACTATGAAGCAAAATGCGGACTGCGCTGTTCCCCGGCCAGTCGGAGCTCCTAGTCTTGCACCGGAAGGGGGATACTGCACCGCTGGAAATCTCAGTCCACAACACACCTATTCCCGAGGTGGAGACACAACGTATTTTGGGGCTGCTCATCAACAACAAGGGCGTGAACACAGCCGCCATCACTAAGCTCCGAATAGTGTGCGAGCAGGTCGTCCGTATGATATCTAGGATCATAACCGAGAAGAGGGGTATGCAAGAAAAGGACACCCTTAGGCTAGTGCAGGCGTTTATCCTCTGCAGAATAGTGTACGTGGCCCCGTACCTTCTGATAAGGAAAAGCCGACCTAAACCACATGGACGTTATCATTCGAACGGCTTATAAGAATGCGCTCGGTCTGCCCATGGAAACATCTACGGAGCGTTTGCTACAAATTGGAGTACACAATACGGCGGATGAATTGATTATCGCCCACTTACAAGCCAGGTAATGCGATTGGCCACAACCAAGAAGTCATGGGTGTCCAGGGTATTGTAGGATTTGAACATCTGCTTTACGCAACAAGTGGCTGGACGGCAAGATATTCCTTAGGGAGTGGCGGAACAAATTCCTCACGCTTGCGCTTCCTAAAAACGTGCACCCGGAGCATCATCAAACCAAAAGAGTGGCAAGGAGCAAGATGAGGAACAAGTAGTAGGCAGTATTTCAGCGCTTAGTAAGGACGAGGACAAAGAAGGAGACGTACGAACACACAGGCGCTACTCACAACAATGAAGTTTATTGCCTTGACCACGCCGAACAATGTAGTGCCATGGAAGTACGTCACCGACCACGTGAGCCTCATTGCTCGCGGGGAGCAGGGTGACAAAACAGGGCGTGCAAACAGCAATGAAAATTTACTTGTACATGCGCAAAAAAGCAAGTTCCTTGTCACTCAACGCTAGGGAAGTCTTACTAATACAAGAGTCACCATGATAGTTTATCTGCACACTCTCGATTATTAGCCGGGTTAGTTCACACTTGCTACTTCCAACTATCTGCGTTTTGTTAAAGAGAGGGAGACACCCACAAGTATGGCAATGAATAGCTAGAAAACCATCTGAAGGCGTTTTGTTAACTTTGTAGTTATGCTCCTTGAGCCGTTCATTCACGCAGTGTCCCGTCTGCCCAACGTAACACGGCACTATATTGTTCGGCGTGGTCAAGGCAATAAACTTCATTGTTGTGAGTAGCGCCTGTGTGTTCGTACGTCTCCATCTTTGTCCTCGTCCTTACTGCGCGCTGAAATACTGCCTTCATGATGAACCAACAAGCCCATCTTGCCACTCTGGAGGAACAAGTGCTATTCAAGAACAGAGCGAGCCTTCTTCGTGGACGCTGCGCGCCCTGTAAAGAAGATATCGACAATCTCAGTGGTGCACCAAATGCAGATTCTAGACGGGCTTTCAGTTCGTGACGGGGAAACCTTGGCTGTGAAGGAAGTTTGGATGAAGAGAAGAACGAAGCTGGGCTAGCTCGCGTGCGGCGCCATGGACTGTTTTCGCTGAGCGATACTTTTGCATTCATCACCTTGTAAATAAACGCGATCCATCGTCACACAGAGAGATGGTAAGCCGCCCTCCTCAGCGAGGCACCCGAAGACCAGGAGTGGGCCGTCCAGCGGGCCAGGGCTATTGCCAAGGATCTCGAGAGATTTTTCTCCGGCGATGGACCCCTGGCAGCCTAGCCCCGGGCACCAACAGCCATAACCGTTGGACATATAAAGTTTATTCCTATCCTATCGTCACAGTATTATTACTAGCCGCAAATGCTTCGTGTTTAACGTTGCCACTGTATACTATGACTATTCAGAAGGGCGTCGCTGGTATCTTTGTTGCTCTTTCAAGAACTGCTTCATAATTCCTGATGACGCTTAGATATATAGCTGGAAGCACGCCACGGCAGACGGAGAGATTGAGTGCTTTGATGGTTTGTCCAGTGAGCCAACCGAATTAGCAGCTTTTGGTGATGCCAGCAAAGCGACCGCTTTGTTCGCATTCTCGCCAAGCAGGCCTCGTGTAGTGTTCGGCATTTTAATTAAGCAATGACGTCATATCCGAGAGACCGCACACAACTTGGCACAACAACGAGGCACTGTCGCGACGTATCAGCGGGTGGTTCTTTGAACCTATATTTTTTTTCTTTTTTTCTGCTTGATGCGCTAGGTTCAGCAGAATCACAAAAATAAGAAGGCGCTTTGGCCTATACTCGGCATTTAAAGGTCACTATGGTCCAAGTTCTTGAGGAAAGGAGCACTTTTTTTAAGGTCGGTGACTTATCACTGCCCTTCTGAGCTACGGCACCTTGTTCTCAGCTGCAGCCAACCTAGACTCTAAGTTATGTGTCCAAGAACATCAGGAGAGGCTGCGGATTTCGTTCATTCAGACTCATTCCTTGCTTCAAGTTTCCTTGCTGCCCGCTCGCAATGAAAAATTTATTTCATGAAACCGATGTCCATTTGAAAAGCTTGAAGAACGTGGCACAGCATCAAACAGTAGGTGGCGGGACTTGTACCACTGGGTTTTAAGCTTCTGGGGTGATCGCACAGGTGATGCAGATCAGCCAAAGGGCACACGGGCTGCTATTCAAACATGCTTTGGAGCTGATCTTGCAATATTCGACATGTTGTCAGCAAATCCTTTCCATAGAATCCTAATTGTGTCTATGTAACATTTCTAAAACATCCAGTAACATTTCTAAAACATCCAATGCAGCTGATCGAGGAACAAATGAGCTGAAATAATTAAATTTGTCAGCTACAGTCAAGTCATTGTTATCGTGAATGGCAGGCTTGAAGTAAATTCGAAATATGTGCCACAATCGTCCACTCCCGTGGAATTCGAAGAGTTTCAACTGGGGGAACCTAAGTTTGCGATGGGTCGAAGTGTTTTAGTGGGTTGGGTGAACCATCTGAGAAGGCATGGTGGCCTTGCATTGTGACAATGTATTTGTATTTTTGACTAAATCTCCATATCATGAAGAGCCATTTAACTTTCGTCTATTGGTTCATCCGGGGTCTCATCACTTCATAAAGCTTCTGGGGTTACGAATACGGTATCTTTATGCTGGCAATAAAAAATTCTTGCATCTGCTGTCGAGAGTTTAGTGGTTTTTCTTTTTATGATTGTAGTATTCACCGAAGCTCCAATAAGCAGTATGCTGACAACACCGAGAGAAGGTAACCCAAAGTGTAACGTAAAATTTTTGTTTGGTGTTTGTTTTAATATTTGGTAGTAATCCATGTATGTGTCCCATTATCCACATGTCTTTGCACAATCTTTTCACAATTAAAGAGAATATGCAGAATAGTGCAAGCATTTTCCCATCGTCTTACTTGTTGTTTCTCATGGTAAGAGAGTGTGACTGTCTAAATGAGCAGCTGCATACACTGACTCTCTCTACTGCATTCGTTGTATGCCACTGGGAATGAAATTTTCACTACAAAACAAAGCGTCTTCATTTCCTGGAGCCACCGCGCTCGCAGCTACCAACAACTATCCATTGCCGCAGGCGGAGTACTCAGCGGATCGCGTTCGCTTAAAGCGCGCCTGCGTCAACGCAGCAAATGCTATGAACTTAACACGGATAGAAAGAAGCCATCGCTATCGCGAGCAGCTTTCGACATCGTCTCCAGCGCGTTCGAAAGCCATTTTTTCTGTTGGCGAAGGAGAGCCAATGCTTCGAACGCAACATCAAGTAAACATAGAAGCCCTCACTGTGTTGAGAAGCGTCCAACAACGTCTTAACGCGTGCGTTCGAAAGCCACTTATTAAGGAGTTCCCGTTTGACGTACGTAGAGTAACACCACCTAGATAACCAGGTGGTATTGCGTAGAGGCGCTACGTACTTGACGATCATGCGGGACCAAAAGGCGCATGCTCCAAGCGTAAAGGGAGCCGCATCGCGTCTGACGTACGCACGTGAAGTCTGCGACTTCGCGTTGCGCGCCCCACGTACGTGAGGGGCTGTGCGAGCTACCGGGCAAAGAACGCAGCACAAGCTAGCATGGGCGCGCAGTTCGCGAGGTGCGGGAATCGCACGCACTTTGGTTCCTATTCTGGCTCGTCTTCAACAAACTTAGGCGAAGAGACGTTCGTGTCTGCCGGAAGAGCGGGACAGTAGACATGTGGGACCAACGATCTATGCGTTTGCGAGGTCTCCACCCACAGACGGTTGCGTACGCGAACCCATAAGGGTTCCACGCACTCACACACAGAAATCTCACGCTTAGGTACACAAAGCCTTCTGTGTAACTGAAACTGAAACTTTTTATTTTCGTTGGCAAAGAACCCCCAGTATCATAGTTGCACAGTCAACCTGTCTTGCGCAGAGTAAGGTAGGGAAGCGCAGCGGAATGATGCAAACGTTTGCTCACATTTCGCTTTCTGCAGGCTGCGGCGCTGGATCGACGCTTGGCAGCGGCGCTCGTCCTAGGGCATCGCTATATGCATAATCACCACTTTCCAACAGGTGTTAATGTGAGTAATGCGCGTCGCGCACGCTATTTTTCTGCTTTATGAAAAACATTACATGCACTACAGCACGCTTACCTTTCTAGACTTTTTCAGAGCGGCGGAAGTCACGGGACCTGCTATGGCGTACCGTGCCATGCCCCGCTGTGCAACCAAGCAATTTTGAAAACGCTTCCGAGGTGTGGTCGCTCTGCCATTTGAGTTAACCAGGCGGCCTTCTGAGAAACCAGTGTGGGGTTTCTTTGTAGCATATGGATGTCCATGTGGATGTCTATTTTTTCCTTTTAGTTATGTGGAAGCACTGCGAATGGTCAGAGCCTACAACAGAACTATAACTACGACAAAAAAGTGGGCAGCTTGCACTAGTGGTGTAAGGCTGGAATAAAGAGCGGAGCTGGTGATCGATCTAGGTTCTTTAAGGTTTTACTAGCGTTGGCGTGTTTAGCAGCAGTGGCTTCGGCGCGATACTCCGGATTAGCACGCAATCGCCGCATTCGTTATCGGCTGGCGGCACGACGAGCTTCCAGCTGAGCGGCTTCTTCTTCGGGAGTCTTGTACTTCTTCGGCCGTCCCATGTTACATTTACTCAGTGCAAAGTCTACGAGAGTTGGGTGTGTCGCCGTCGCAGAGACATGACTTTAAATCAGTGTAACGTCATGACCAAGCTTCACAAAGTGTTGTCATGACTAAGCAAAGCAAGAATTGCGGCGTGAAGCAGTGACATGGCTGGGTGAAGCTGGGTAAGTCATTGCTAGGCGACCGCATTGACGGAGCGGGTCTACTCCGTCAATGCGGGTGCGGATCTGCTCCGTCACGGATTGTAACGCGGTGTCGGTTTTGCAAGCTGCACTATGCAACCCGCAGTGACGCCATCGCTGGTGCGGCGGTGGAGGAGCGTTGCCGGAGCTAGGAGAAGCGAGGCGCAGCTTCGACTCTGCGCCGTCGCTTGGCTAACTCTTCCTCGGCTCTCTGTGCAGGATCAGCTCGACGCCGGCGATTGTATTCTTGTTTGGCCAAGCGGCGTGATTCGCGGAAAGCGGCCTCTTCCTCGGGAGTGCAGTTCTTGCTCGGTCTCCCCATGGCTGCTACGACCACCCGCACACTAGCAACCCCGCATTCACACCTGCTACACAGAATGTTTATGGCAAGCGAGGTAGACGCGCTGCATGCAGTGTCTAGGTGCTTAATCTTGCGAAGCTATCGCACAGCTGGTATGGGGTTGCTAGGCAACGCAGTGACATCATGGCTCGGCGAGGTGTTGCGGCTCGCGGCACAAATTACGGCCGGCTTAAACAGCTCCGCTGTTAAGCAGTGTGTAGGCGCGGAGCCTTGCCACGCTATCGCACAGCTGGCACGGCGTTGCTAGGCAACTCAGTGGCGTCAGCCGCTCGACGAGGGATTGTGGCTCACGGCACAAATTACGGCTGGCTTAAACAGCTCCGTAGTAGTAGTAGTAGTAGTAAACACTTTATTTAGGTCCTGAGAAGCTAGGCAGGGGGGCCTGCTAGCCGTTGGCTAGTCCCATATCGGAACTGAGAGGCGGTGCCTCTCCGCTCGTTCACGGGCCCTCTGGACAGCCAGGAGTTGGACGTCTTGTCTGGGATCTGTGATGGCCTTCGTCCAGTCTTCTTCTTGGTTAAAATCCTGTAACACAGCGCACTGCCAGAGCATGCGATCTAATGAGCAAAATTCAGTGCCACAATCTCGGCAGAATGGATCAATGTCGGGGTGAAGCTTGTTCAGAAAGCCCCTGAGGGGTAGGACCCCGTCTGGAGCATGCGGAGCGTGCTACATTGTGATCTGTAGAGCTTATGATGGGGGGAGGGAAAACTCGGCCTATCCCCTCTGTAATGTGATGTGATTTCGTGAAAAGTAACTAGAGCATCACTGTGGAAGAGCTCTCTCGAACTCACCCGAGACACTGTCCCGTCGCGGCATATGAAACCTCACGCACGGTCCCCACTGAACAGAAGACGTTTTGTAGCTGTCTTGGACGAGCCAAAATGAACTAGAACGTATACAACCATTCACGACGGCTACAAGACGTCTTTATATGTACGTGTTGAATACGTCTTGCCAAGGACGGCGTGAAGGCGTCTTGTTGAGCTGTTTCAGGCTATCATCTTGCTAAGATGGCTAGAAAACGTTTTGTAAAAACGTTTCGAAGATATCGGTGCGGATCCTTATCCATATATATGTATAAATATGCATTTTAGTTCTTTCCGCTGCTTTATACGGTTGTTAGATATCTAGCACCCATACTGATCACACAGCCTGTACTTAAAAACATGTACATGCACTGCCTTTCCTTTGGTCCGTCATTTTACCATCCCGTAAGGTGTACATTTCCATTAGCGGCACATGTTTCGTTGCGCTGTACGTCCAGTCGTAGCGTCTATACGTATTTCACGAAGAAAAAAAACATAAGGCAAACGTAAAAAAAATGTGCTAGATTGAAGGCAGCATACATGCAATACCTAAGGCCATTAACCACGTTACTTGAGAAAACATCAAAAGTGAAAAATAAATTCAAGGGTTGTACGTGCCTAAACTATGAAGCAGACCGTAGGTGAAGACTCCGGATTAATTCTGGCCACCTGGGATCTTTAAGATACACATCAATCTAAGTACACGATCGTTGTTGCGTTTCGATCCTATCGTACCCGCGATCTCGAGCTCAGCAGCGCGATGCTATAGTCACTTAGCTACCGTGGCGGGTCACAGAAAAACGTGTGCCTACGCTGAGCTGCTGCGCAAATTTAGTGTGAGCGTTAGTTTCAGATAGATGATAGGTGAGTCGGATGATATATTTTTGTGGCAGAAGATCGCACGGAAAACCTGTGCGGTGTGTGTGCAGGCTGTCAACCTGTGTGTGCAGGCTGTCACAATCGGCGTTTTTCGCACGATGCTAGTTCAACCTCCACGCCAGCGCGTTATTTGACAGTTTTTCGCTCCTACCGAAATCTGCACATTGAGCTGCATCGCAATTCCGCTGTCAGCTGTTCAATCAAGTAGTAAAAAACTATAGTATCGCAAGTTGATCGATTCCTTATAACGCTTTTCACCGTCGTGTACTCCGAAGTTGTGAGACTGAATCGTTCATTTCATTGCTCTTTCAAATTTAACACCTATATACGCTCAAAAGCTATAGCTAAAAATTGGCGCTATAAATAATGAATAACGTGTTCGTTTTGCCCAATGATTTGCAACCACAGCACGGCGATTTTAGAAATGCACCACATATTATAGTAAGCGTTGCCAGAAATTTTAATACTGCAACGTTTGTTTGCGACATATTTGAAATGTTCTGAATGACCTTCCTGTGCATATTTACTTGGAATATGTTTCACAATAGAAGCGCGCTCTTAACAAACTCGTACCACTCCACCAAAACCGATATTGCAGTCACCAGGACTGAGCACGGTTGGTCAGCAGCTCAGTACAGCCATATACAGCCGATGCATGGCAGGGGGGGGGGGGGGGGGGTATTATGCCAGCGTCTACCTAGATTGCTGTGCTTAAGGCGGGCAAATTTGCGTTAGAAGTAAGTTTTCAGTCCACGTGCACTTCTCGCAGCGTTTACAGGGGCTTTGCAAAAAAAAATCAACTTCGATAATTAGCGGTATCTTTCAGAGCCGCGTATACTGCATCTATTTTGGACGTGTTATTAGGTGCTTTGGAGGTGTTATTAGGTGCACATTACAAAATTGCGATATCGTTTAGTATTGCTATGTCGCAGAGTTGCAAACTTGATACTTTCCAATTTTCGAGACTCTTTCGACAGACAGCGCCGACATTAAATCAACATCTGCCCATACTTGCTTTTACATTTTATTTTAAATGCAAAAAAAATGTCACAGTTTCGCCCTAAGGGCGAAGCAAGAATGCGATGGCAACACAGCAATGTCATACGAAGTAAGGTGAGCGGCTTTGGTAGCAATATGAATTGTAGTAAACATGAGCTGATTAAGTAAGCAGGTGTGCTGCGGCGTTAGTAGACCGACATGAAGAGAGACTCGATGACCACGAGAAGGCGCGTGTGAAACGGTGGTGTTGATGAGAAGCGCTTCCCGTGGGCAGCGCGTGCGAAGGGACGCACCTGTAGGGCTGCACTGCCGATCCGGGCAGCATTGCATGTGTAGCGTGCGTTGGAAAATGTGACCCGACTATTACTAACTGAATGAACAAGCGTGGTGTGAGCACGCACAAACAAACACGAATAGATCACACTGAATGACTGCAGACAACGACTGTCAAAACGCTGGCAGCAAGCATACGCCGCAGCGGGCGAAGGTACGTGCGGTCTATCGCTTCAACGGAAACTGAGCGGCGAATGCACGGCGCATAAAGGTCAGAGCCGTGTGGTGATAAGAGACGGTGCTGGCGAGCGACGAGAGCGGTTGTTGGCAAAGTAGAAGTGCGCCCCCCCCCCCCCCCCCCGCTCCCTCCGGCGCTGGCTTCCTGCTTCCTTGCTTGCGCGTGGGAGATTGAGTGCGTTCGCTCTCCGTGATAGCGCGCGTCCCCGCACGCTTCCGCTCAGGCATACGGCGCGCGGCGAAGATTTTATCTATAGGGAACCTCACGGCGACGGGGACGGCGACGCCAATCGCCGACGGCGAAGCCCTCGCCAATCTTCGACCTTTATTGTGTTGTGGGTGGACCTTTCTTGTTTTAAAAGGGTGTACAATAAAATAATTCATTGCTTGGTTATCAAGTTGCGCGGTCTCTCTCTGATTAAAACTAGGACGGAGGCCTGCCGCATCCAACAGTCTTCTGCCGGCTTTGGAGTTTGATAATCTAATAATTTGTGCTGATCTTTGTGCTTCAATTACCTCAGAAGTGGTGTTGTGTACTCCCAACTTCATCCGGTTCTCTGTGCTAGCCGCGATTAGAACGCCGAGCACCTTTTTGACACTTTTGCGCATGAGCGTGTCTAATTTATCTTTCTCTGTTTTGGTCCAATTGAAGGCCGCGACTATGTAAATGACATGGCTCATGAGGAAAGCATGGTGAGCCCTAGGGAATATATCCTCGCCTATGCCGCCTTTCCTGTTACACACTCTCATAATTAATCTGAGAATGTTCTCTGTTTTCGTGGTGAGATGAGCTATAGACTTTGCGTTGCGGCCCTTCGAGTCTAATAAAAGCCCTAGGATTTTGATAGAGTCTACTCTAGGGATGGTATACCCATCCCTGGTAAGAACGCTAATGGGCACCTGATCGAGTGGGGTGAGTCCCCTAGCACCTCGTTTATCCTATCTGTACAGCAGGAGTTCCGACGTTCCAGGCGAGAGTGCCAGTCCCGTACTGTTCAGGAAAGACTCTGTAACGTCTAGAGCCTCCTGTAGAGCTTGTTCGACCATCGCCTCCGATCCTCCGGGACACCAGATTGTAATGTCGTCAGCATATAATGCATGACCAACATAAGAAATTGTTGCAAGGCTTTCCGACAATTTGCGCATTGCTGTGTTGAACAGGAGGGGTGAGATAACTGCACATTGGGGAGTACCCCTTCTTCGAAGTGTGAAAGATTCTGACACTGATTGCCTCAACTTTATGACCACCGTCCTGCTCTCAAGGAAGGATTCAACGAAGGAGAAGAATTTAACTCCTAAGTTCAAGGCCGATATCTTCTTAAGGATATAGTCATGTGTAATTGTACCGAAGGCCTTGGATAGATCTAGTGCGAGGACCTCTTTTACATCTTTGCTTTGAGAGTCTATTATCTGTGTTTTGAGCAGGAGCATGACATCCTGCGTGGAAAGAGAGGGCCTGAAACCCACCATATTGTACGGGAATAGCTCATTCCGCTCGATATGTCTCGATATCCTGTTATGCACTGCATGTTCCGCTACTTTGCTAATGCAAGAAGTAAGGGAGATACGACGGAGGTTCTCCAAGCTGGGTGATTTACCTGGCTTGGGGATTAGGATCACGCTGGCCTTTTTCCAACTGTCTGGTACGACACCCTCCTCCCATACCCTGTTTATCTCCTTCACTAAGGAATGAATGGCTTTGTCGTCCAAATTTCTTAAGAGCCGGTTTGTGACTCCATCGGGGCCTGGGGCAGACCTTCCGTTTAGATTATGTAGCACTTGCCTGAACTCAGCTTCCGAGAAGGGAGCGTCTAGCTCTGGGGCAGGCGCGCCCTCATATCGAGGGTGGGAAGAACTTTAGCTTTGGTCAAGTGGAAGGTATATGTTGGCTAGTTTCCTAAATATGGAGGCTTCTGAGACGCCTTCCATTAGCTCCTTATTGATAAGTCGGTCTATGGCTAGTCTCTGATTACCTTTGGATTGTCCATCGTCTAGGAGATATTTGAAGAGGCTCCATTTGCCTCCTTTGCGCATTTTTCCGTCCGCTGCCGAGCAGGCGTCCCTCCATTGCTGTTTATTTAATTCGGAGCAATGCTCCTCAATGTGCCTATTGAGCTCAGCGATCTTTTTCCGCAGCCTCCGATTGAGTCTTTGTGTTTTCCATCTCTCGAGAAGAGAGCGTTTGGCTTCCAGGAGGTGCGCTAACCTTTGCATCCATCCCTGGGGTATTAAATTCTGTGACTATTTGCTTGGTGGCGTTCTCGACATCCTTCTGGATCTGTACAAAAAGTTCACTGGAGGTGTCGTATACTGCCTCATCTTCACCTCTTATTTTCCTAAAGAGGTTCCAGTCTGTGTATTTGTAGGTTTTGGGGGGAGGTGCTGTTATTTCCATCCTGAGTTCTATTATGTAGTGGTCGCTCCCGAAGTTCTCCTGTAAGTTGGACCATTTGGCCACCGCATTTCTAGTGAAGCTTACATCAGGCGTCGTGTCTCTGGCGACCGAGTTTCCCAGCCTCGTTGAGAAACGTGGGTCCGATATTAGCGTTAGGTTTAGGTCTGTACTAGCTGCAACTAGATTGGCCCCTTTCTTTGTTCGGGCTACATAACCCAAAGCTGGGTGGGGAGCGTTGAAATTTCCGGCCACTATTAAGGGGTGCGATCTCGCCGTGGTTACGACTCTATTTAGGAGTGAGCGGAGGTTCTGCTTATAAGCCGAAGGAGAGTTGTACAAGTTAAGAATGAAAATGTTACGTCAGATTTTACCATTGGGGATGATTTCAATTAACTGTGCCTCGAGACCGGATCTCTTATCCGAGTTACAAATTTTGACTTCGTGCTCTTGAAAAGAGGTGTCTTTCCTGACCAACGTGGCGATACCTCTGTCATTTTCTCCCTTTTGACTAACCGAACGGTAGCCCGATAGATTTAAATTATCGCTAAGAGTTTCCGGCAAGAGCAGGACGTGCAGCATTGACGCTTGTGATTTGATGAGCTGCAGTAGAGCAGCTTTACGAATTAAGAAGCTTGCACAATTCCACTGTCAAATAATTATGTTTCTAGTTTGCCCCGCCATTTTAATTCCATTAAATTAGCAATGCCTGCAGCGAACTCGTGTTATCCGGATCCTGCTGTACTTTGTGGGGATGCGCGACTCTCACGCGTGTCCTGTGCTCCGGCTTCACCGCGCGGCTGGGTGCCGGAGGCGGTCGTAGTGGTTGCGGCTCGTTGCAAGAGATGGCGCGAATGTCGCGATGCTAACGCCACCGAACGGCGGGGTGACTTGGAAGAAAAAGGTCGAAGGCGCTGGCTCTTTGGGTTGGGATCGGTGAGCGACGCGGATGTCCCGCGCGTGCGCCGATCCACGCTTCGCAAGACGTCTCGCGTGGCTCGGAGCGGGGCACTGGTATGGACGAACACGGATCGTTCGAACGCGCCACTGTTCGCGTGACCGTACACGTGAACGACTAGGGGATGGTGTCATTGCATGGGGCGAACGTATTCGCTCGCTATCGGGTCGCGGTGAGTCGGACTTACTTGATTTGTCGCGCGCCCATGTGAATGTTCTATTGGTTGTAATTCAGCTAGTGTGCATTAGTGTATGAAAGGTGCAATAAATGCCCTTTTGATTGTTTGCACTACTGCGTTGTCGTTCCTTTGTCCCAAGAACACATGTGAGACCCCACAACTTTCTTGGCTTTTCTATTGGTGCCAGCGGTGGTGGTCTTGATTTTGCTAGAGTCTATCATTTTCATTTTAGACTCGAGGATTCCTACTCTACGTGTTAGGTGGGAGATGTTCCCGTCCATGTGCTCGATAGTGCTTGATTGAATGGCTAAGGCCTCTCTCATCTGCTTGGGGGATTCCTCAATCGCCGCTAAAGACGCGAGTACGTTTAGCTCTGGCTTAGGGACCTGAGCGGGGGTCTGGTCAGTTTGCATGGCCTCTCTTTCCATGGTCGCGGGGGGAGAAATAGCTTTGCGCTTATTCGACCCTTCTGCTTGAACCGGGATGGGTGAGTCTATTTCGAGGGGTTCACGTGAGTTACGGAAGAGCTCGAACTCGGACCTGAGCGTTCGTAGTGCCTCCTTAAGTTCTGCATTTTCTTTCTTAAGCATTAAAATCTCAGATTGTTCTTTTTCATGCTCTGGCGAGATGCCCTGTGTTACCTTTTTGCCACTTTGGATGTTCAGCCTGGCCTTGTCCGCCCAGGACATTGGTTCCTGGATTCGGACCCTGGAGCCTGATCGCCCTCTCGAACGGGATCGTCTGCTGCTATTGTCGCGCCCTCTGGAGCGAGAGCGCGATCTGCTGCCGGGGCGCCCTCGGGAACGATAGCGGGAGCGCCCTCTAGATGCCGATCTATTGCGGCGGGGGGAGGAGAATGTCTTCTCTCCCGCCATTGCTTCTCTGCCGCCAGATGTGTCGGAGCCACGTGGTCCTGACGCCAGGTGACGTTCTTAAAACAAAGCTGGCTTTATTTTCATTAAGTAACAAGAGAAAAGAAAGGAGACAGACAAAACTTTTATTGTGTCCAGATGGGGTCAGGGAGAAGGGAGGCGAGGGAGAGTCACCGCTTCTTCCTCAGGCGGCGGCCAGGAGTCCTTGGGTCCTGGCGACATCCTCGGCCATCTGGACGAGCCGGGTTTGGATGCATGGGTTAGAGCTGAGCAATGAATTCTGCCACTGCTCCATCGTTTTTCTTGCTAGTAAAGCCGAGTTGTCTTTATGCATATATTGATTACTGTCGGGGCATCCCCAGAATATGTAAGGGAGGTCGGCCCTGTTTACGCAGAATTGGCAGTCACTCGAGTAGAGTTCTGGATAAAAATGGCATATAGGTGGCGGGGTTCGAAAAAGTGTTTGTTTTAAGTTGTCGCCAGGCCACAGGTTTTCATTTTGTAAGCAATTTAGATGCTGAAGGGTACATGGTTCTACCTAGCCTATAATGCTCACTGATATCTCTGTAGGTGAGCAGCCTGTCACGTCTCAACTTTCGCCGCAGACCCGCGCCCTAGATGAACAGCTAAGGGACGGAGTCGCCGTTATCGCCGGTCCGGTGAGCAAAACAACGGACCGCGTCAAGTCAAGCAAGAGTGAGCCGGTACCCGTATAATCTGTACATCCATGACTATTTCGTCTTTACGTGCAATCTAGTCCATGTAATCTGTACATGCCTAATTATTTCGTCTTTGCGTGTAATCGAGTCCATATAATCTGTACATCCCTAATTCTTTCGTCTTTAATTTGTAATCGAGCCCATATAATCTGTACATAACTCATTCGTCTTTATGCGTAATCGAGTCCATATATTTTGTACATCCCTAGCCCTTTCGTCTTTATGTGTCATCGAGCAGTCAGGTATATACAAAAAATGTGATTTATTGATTATAATTTAGTAGAAAAAAAGGAAAGCTCAATACATTTGGCCGTCTCGATTTAGTCAAGACGAGACTCGGGAATCTTACTCATAAGTAGGGATTGTCCCGCTAATTTTGGGACCGTTGGCAACCCTACCGCTAAGTGCTGAGCCCCATACCTGCTCAAAACATGGTGCACTGCCAAGCATTTAAAGCGAATCTTTGTTTTCGAGCCATTCCGGACTTTCCTCACCGTGGCTGCTGTGTTGTACTGCTGCATCGCCAAATAGCACATATTTAAAGAAAAAGTTGTCGCAGTTTCACCTGAAAGGCGAAGCATCAATTGCGACAGCAAATTTCTAGAGAGCTATACGGAGTAATGATATTAGCTTTATCAGCTGTATAAACTTGGACATGCAGCAGCACCGGCAACACGCAGAACTGCTGTCGACGCCGTCGGCGTTTTGCCCGCGTTCGCTCAAAATGCGTGCGGCGTTGGTGACTGTTACCGGAGCCTCTGATATAAATAGGCACTTGGTGCCGCAGCTAAACGTCGCCTCCCTCCCCCCCCCGTCCCCCACGGCCTCTCGCGCGTCGGCAGACGCGTTTGCTCTACATATATGGTGATTGTAAAGGAGGAAAGAGACGCCTACTTCTGCAGCCCTTAAGCGAGCACGGCGCAGAACGCGCGTTTGTTCACCGCCGTGCGTTCACTCCCCGTGAAAGCGCGCGCCCTTCGCCCCCTTTCACTCGCACATACAGCGTTCGGCACGCGGCGACGATTTCATCTCCATTGACGTCATACGGAACCTCACGGCGACGGCGACGGCGACGCCGATGGCAGAAATCTGCTTTTGAGTGTCCATATAATTGCTATCGCAATAAAACTTAATTTTGGGCCCGATGGTTCCATCCAACCTCGGTCCCCCAGCAACGAAGCCCAATGCTCTTACCATTCTGCCACAAACAAATGTGTCTATCTTGGCTTTGCTAACTAGCTATTTGACTGGGGGTGAAATGCAAAACGCCCGCGTATCGTGCACCGGGGCAACGTTTAAGATCCCCATTTGGTCAAAATCAATCCGAAGTCCCTCACTATGGCGTGTCTCATAATTAAATCGTACTTTTGGAACGTAAAACCCCAGAATTAAAAAAATCTATTTTATACGACCAGCGCGTGTGTCACAATGCGTAGCACGCGCGCACATGTGCGCACGCCAGCTGGCTTTTATGCCAAAGATACAGGAATGAAATGGGCAAGTTTAGAGCATCCGATTAACGCTTCACGGGAAACTTCGCGTAACATTGATTCCAAGATGTGCGTTGTATTTGTATAATGTTTTTATTCGCTTTTCGATTGATTGATATACGATAAAAAAGCCACGTGCTGTATAAAGTACACGCACCGCCGCCACCACACAGCAAAATCTACCCTTTCCTAACTGATGAAGAATGTGTTCCTACCAAGGACACAGAAAGCGCATATGAATCAGCACGAGAACACGCCACTAATGCTTTAAAGTGTCGCTGCCCCGAGCTGCCCTTTCACTCCGGCAGCTGGCGCCTCCATCAGCGCTTAGCTTTGCAGATGTTCCGATAACAATCTAAAGCAAAGCTGGCCCATGCTCCCCTACTTGTCACGAAGCAGCATTTCCATGTATTGACAGCAGAGCCCCAGTATCGCGTTCGTGCCAGAAGGCAGTATACGGCGACCGAGGTCAAGTTTTCTGCTCCATCGCGTTTACAGCATACAGCGTTTCTTCTGTATCTGGGTAGGCTTACTTCTTTTCTTCAAACTATTTGTCCTAATTTAACAGGATATCTTGTTTTCTTCTAAAACTCGCGTTATATTACGCCCGTCGCATAACTTCTGCTTTTGATGTTTCGCGCTTTCTAGTGCCCAATTGCTCTACGTGAGTTTAGTGTGCATGCTTGAAGGCTCGGGCTCCTTTGTAGTCAGGTTGGTGTGTCCCCGTGGCCGCCATCTTTGTCACCTTCAGTTACATTCCCATTTTGACGCAGCCACTGCGCATATGCTGCATTCACTCTCTTACCTTTCTTATTTCATTCCTTTGTTACCCGCTCTGGTTTTGAGATTAGCTTTCTGCGCTTCGCGTCTACTATAACAGAACTCGTTGACGGTGTACTCCTTGCAGTTTTTTCCATGGCTGAGGACCCGCACCACCCTGTTGAAGTCCCCTTGCAGCTGCTGGATCCACAGGGCCTGCAAGAACCTCAAGGCACAGTGGCGCATCGCGAGCTAGCGGAGGATGACCAGTCTTGCAGTAGCTTTTTCCGGGACAAGGATAAAGTCTGCTGTAGCCTGGTTGTCCCGATAATTTCAATTATCGGAATCGCTTTGACAATTTGCTGTTGCTACGACCTGTTTACTCGCGAAAGTAGGCGGCCAACACTTGCTCCGCACCCATCATCACTGCCACTGACTAAAGAAATGTCGCCGTGGCTCCGATGGGATTATCGAGACGGCGACGTGCGCGCTCCCCGCATCCTGGTTTGGACAGGCCCACCTTCCATGATTTCCGAGGCTGCCCGCATCGACGCAGCGTCTCACCTAGCGGCGTCGGATGGCTCCACAACTGAATACTGGACCTCGTGCCATTTCGTCACCGATGACCCTTACGACGCTCCGGACCAGTGCGCAGTCACCTACGACCGGCGCCTGCTCATGGAAAGCGACCTCATCGTTTTCCACGCCGACCGTTTGAATGCTAGCGACCTCCCCAGAAAACGCTCTACGGGCCAGTTGTGGGTGTTCTGGGCGCGCATTCACCCGGTGTCGCCGACTTTTGTGGGTGACATTGGTCTTCTGGGCCCTATCTCCCGCGTCAGGGTGAAGGATTCGCCCTCAGCACTGCCCATACAGCTGGCGCAAGTCTTTAACTGGACCATGTCCCATCGAGAGGACACCGTCGTCCATATTGTCCATAAGACTTTTGGCCCTGGCTTCCTATCCACCGGTAATTTGTCGATATCAAGCGCGAACCCCAGCAGCTGGTCGGCTATGCCCACAAGACGGGACGCCGCCTGGATCGCCTCCGACTGCGAACGGGAAAGGTTCCGGGAAGAACAAGAAAAGTTGCGTTCTCTTAACGATGGGCGGTACTACCTGAACGCCGTGCCCGTACACCTTCAGGTACTGCCCAACTGTGGTGCCGGCCAGTGCGCCTCGCTGGCCGATTGCGTCGCGCAGGTCGCCAAGAAGTTCAAGTTCATCGTGGTGGCAGCAACGCCGGCCTGCTTCCAGAGCGTCCACGACCTCGTCTACGAGGCGTTCGAGCACGACCTCGTTCCGATCGTGCTTGCGTCGTCCAACATCACGCTCAATGTGCCGCCAAAATCTGTGGTCAACGCGGCGGACTGGCTGGGGCCCGGCCGTCTCCACGCGTACCTTCGGACCCTGCTCGACGATCCGGCCGAGTACGGGAGCTACTTCGCCTGGAAACAAAACTTCACAGTGTTCACACTCGATGACGAGCTGTGCTCGCTGTGCGCAGCTTTCCAGAAGGACAACTGGACTGTGGCTCCGAAAAGACTTGACGTCCGCGAGTGGTGGGAGCTTCGCGCCAGGTGCCGTGTCGAACCTCTGTTTGGTGTGGATGCTTTCACAGTCATTTCCGACTCGCCTACTTTGGCAAACGCATCCCCAAAGCGATAGCAAACGTGAATACGTTTACGTGTGTCCTGACCTGACCTTCAGACATTGCGACGACTTCCAGAGCTAGTGTGTATATGGGTCTTAACTCGGTGCTTGGCCCTATTTTCTTTGTGCTTAGCGTTCTTCTCCGCAGCCAAATAAACGATTTCTAAATACCATGCACTTTAATGCGTTCTGTCAGTTAATGCGTTCTGTCAGTTAATGCGTTCTGTCAGTTAATGCGTTCTGTCAGTTAATGCGTTCTGTCAGTTAATGCGTTCTGTCAGTTAATGCGTTCTGTCAGTTAATGCGTTCTGTCAGTTAATGCGTTCTGTCAGTTAATGCGGTCTGTCAGTTAATGCGGTCTGTCAGTTAATGCGGTCTGTCAGTTAATGCGGTCTGTCAGTTAATGCGGTCTGTCAGTTAATGCGGTCTGTCAGTTAATGCGGTCTGTCAGTTAATGCGGTCTGTCAGTTAATGCGGTCTGTCAGTTAATGCGGTCTGTCAGTTAATGCGGTCTGTCAGTTAATGCGGTCTGTCAGTTAATGCGGTCTAATGGACTGATGGAGTTGCAGTCTATCGCGTTTAGAAATCGCCGAACCACGCACAAACATCAAGTATTTTCCAGGCGACGGTGAGGACGGCGATCGTCGCGCGCATCGAGAAACAAAGCTCGGCCAATGACGCCAGTCGCGCGTACAGGAAGCAAACGATTCCAACAAGAGCTGTTTCATCGATAAATAGTTGCTGCAAGTGGAAGCAGTGCACTTTCGCCGGAGCCGTAGATGAGGCAGTGGTCAAATCTGTATATAACTGCCCCCGCAGATAACTTCTGCGCATGCTCCGTAGCACGTGCTACCAACGCTAGAGCGCGGAGACGCAGTTCAGCCGTGGCTCACGCGCTGCGTTTACTTTCTGGGGCACCTGCACATGTTCGTTTCGCTTTTATAACGTCTACAGCTTTCGAAAGCACATGAACTTTATTTTTATTAGCACGGTGTCGGCTGTCCGGTTTCTGGTCTATAGCTTCTATACCTGCGCTATATATACTTCAAAATTCAGCAGGATATGGAATCGAACCGCGGCGGCGGCATTTCGATGGGAACATAATGCAAGAACGCCTGTGTACCGTGCGTTGGTGGCACGATAAAAAACCCCAGGTGGTCAAAATTAGTCTGGAGTCCCCCACAAAGGCATGCCTCATAATCATATCCTGGTTATGGCACATAAAACACCGGAATTTAATTCCTACATGTAACAACTGATACACACAGTTGGACAAAATATTAAGCACATCGAATTAGTCTATGCATAATGTTTTTACTGGAGCCGCAATACGTACACACCTGCTGTACCGACTAATTGCCGTCGATATTTAAAAGCAAAAAGAAATACAGTTGGCTTCACGCGAACAGCGCTTAGTGTGCGTATTCTTCCGACTTAATCGATGAAACGTCAGTGCAAAAATTGTTCACCATGTCGAGATGTTACCTACCGGACTCCTCAACGCCGCCTTAATCTTGTACGTCGAAGCCCGCGTAATTGAAACAAAAAACACGTGACCACGAGTTTTGATTATAATGTACAGGGTCGTCCACTCTTGGGGTGAACACGCGGCTCAGCGGGGCCGAGCTCCGCGGAGCGCCATTGCTTCCGGCGCGGCCGCGCATCGAAGCGAATCGGCGCAGGCGCACAGGCACCTAGGGGAGGTGCTTCTCGTCGTCTGCTACAGCGCTGTACCTCGCCGCTCTTGATTTGCAGTGAAGTACACTTCACTAAACACAGCCAACCGAGCGCCTGAGGCGGCGTCGAGGAAAAGCGCGCTTCACTAACTGAAGCATTTTCCCGCTGGTTTTGTCTGCAGCTTCTAAAGAGCCTACGTAGTCAATATGCATAAACATAAACGGGCTTCTCAGCGCCTAAACCACTTCGCATTTTTCTTTTTATTTTTGAATGAGGGTAAAAGAACAGAGAGGTGTTTGCGCGCTCCTTATTAGGCTGGTGCCATTTTATTTTACTTCCACAGCTGTTGGTGCAGTGCATCCGGAGAACCCATCAGGAGCGTTTTTCACGTGTCTTTCGCTTGAACGAACCATCTCAGAACCTTTCATTTGTGAGTGACCAGCCACTTAGTTGAGCGGTCATCAGCAGCAGCGTATCAGCATCGTAAGCTGATAAGACAGGGCAGCATGACCCAACCAAAAAAATTATCTCGGCCGGCGGTAGATCGCGCCGACGCCCATGGCCAGTTAGAAAGTAGATGGCCTAACCTCAGCCATTTGGTTCGGGCCGGATTTGGCTTTTACAAATGGTCAGCCCATTTGCCGACCACTGGCAAGCGGTCGGCAGACGACACCGGGCTGGCGCCATGACCGCCGGTTACATCATCGGGGCCACGTTTGACTGACACACAGGCCGGCGACTTCCCCACGATGGCAGCAGCAAGGCTTGTCCGTAACTAGCGTTACCTTGCCGGTATTCATATTTAGGTTTTCCCCCTGTCACTCCCCCCCCCTAAATATAAATCAATTCATCATCCTCACCACATTTATACGGTGCCTAATTCTATGGCGTAACGCCATGTGTCGCTTCGAGACGTATACCCAACAATTAAGAAATTATTAAATTTTTATGAGAACATGCACGAGACATTTTCCAGCCTAATAAATAGTGCGCAAACAATACCTATCTGTTATTTTACCCTTTTACAAAAAAACGCTTAGTCATTTATGTGCTGAGAGATTGTTTCTGTATACGCATATTGACTAAGCAGGCTGTTCGGAAGCTGTAGACAAAACCAACAGGAAAATGCTCCAGTTAGTGAAGTGCGCTATCCCTGGACGCCGCCTCGGCCGCTCGATCACCTACGTTTAGTGAAGTGTACTTCACAGCAAAGCTAGAGCTGCGCACTCCAGCGCTGTAGCACACGACGGGAAGCACGTTCTCTAGGTGCCTGTGCGCCTGCGCCGCTTCGCTCCGATGCGCGGCCGCGCCTGCACCACTGGCGCTCCGCGGAGCGCGTCCACGCTGAGCCGTGTTCACCCCAAAAGTGGACGACCCTGTACACTCCAGGCGCGTTTCTGCCGTCGTCGTCGCCGTGAGGTTCCGCATAAAGCCTAAAGCGATAAAGTCATCGCCACACGCCGTATGCTCTCTGTGTGAGTGAAAGCGCGCGATGGGAGCCGAGATACCGGCACAATGTGGCGTGCGCGAGGGAGGAATTAAGGCGGAGAGCAAACTCGACGTCTTCGGTCGCGCGAAAGGCCGTGGGGGAATGGGAGGGAGGGAGGGAGGGAGGGAGGGGGGAGGCGGCATTGTGCTCCGGCACCAACTGCATATTTTGCGACCGGACGCAAGGGGAACTGGCAATCGCGCGCGAAAGGAGGGAAGCGGGGAGGTAGCGCGGGAGATAGGGGGTGCGGCTTCTACACCGCCAGCAACTGCGTAGTTTTCGCGGGTGCGCATCGCCTCTTGAAAGCGATCTGCAGACGGCTCATACTTTTTGCGCACTGTGTTTTCGCCGCTCAGTTCATATTGAAGCGATTCGACGCGAAATTGAACTATAGGTGGCAGCACTGTCGCCGTGTTAGTGGGGATAAGCGGCCGACGGCGTGAAGTGAAATGTACGCGTTGGCGTTCCGCTCTGAACAATTTGGCCCGATGCTCTTGTTATGAAACGCAGTGAGCTGATCTTACATTGCTCTCCAATGCCACATTTTTGCGTGAAATTCGCACGTTTCTATTTACTTGATATAAGCGCACACTGTCATTTAATGGGGGACTGGCCGGCACTCACTCACACAGTCTCTGTTTCGGCACTTTCTCGAGCCTCTGTGTATGTTTCGCTTACGTTCCGCCTACTCTCTTGATAATGCTGCGTCAGTTACTGATACCACATTCTTCGCGAATCTAGCACTGGTTTGAAAAAGTGTGTATTCCTGTACAACGAAGGTAAAGTAGCAAGTTAATGCGCACTGTACAGCTCCTTCTCTTATCATTCTTCTTTATTCGCTGTCAAATGCAAATGGCTAATGAGTTCAACTAGGCAAGCTAGGCCACTGTTACAGTACGTTAGTAGGATCATCAGGGTGCTTCAGACGAGATTTTTATCGCCCTTGCACGATTACGCGCACGACAGCTAGCAATGTGACAAAGGTATTTTGTAACTAGTTGAGGCGCTAAATCATTAGGTAGCTTGATTCCAGCTAATACTGGCCACTGTCTTGCATAAAGCTAACCACACCACAGTGAAGAGCGAAAGGAAAGTATAATAGCCGCCTTTAACTTAGGGTTATGACGTCCTCCGTCAAGTGGCTAGAGTCTAGAGACACGAGATTGCCGTTTCACACGTGATCTTCGGATAATGCCATATTTTAGCTTTCCTTTTGTAGCAGCCAATCAGAGTACAAGCGCACGACCCAATAGTGACGCAAGTATTCACCATAGTGGCATCAAAACCACATATAAAAAGAACATGCGATTATCGCAATCATCATAATACAGTTATCGTATTATAAAGTGTATGATGCAATATGATACGAGTGAACGCTTATGACTCCTTTCTACTACCGAAACACGAAGTGACAATAAAATTGATATGATTGCGGCGAGCGGAGGGTGCGACAATCACGCATCGCGTGCTTGACACGGGCATTGTCTGATATTACTACTTGCTTTTGTACTAATGCTTTTGTACAACGTCAAAGCATGCAGACCAGCATTTATGACTGCTACAGCCGCACAAGAAGCAGCCTTTAAAGCTATTCACGCCGTACACGCACATTTAAACACGTAGTGCCTAACGGACGACGCGCGCTGCAGTCCACACTATCTGTGGTTCAGCCAGTGCCCGCCAGGCGATGACTCTGCTCGATCTCGCAGCCAATAGACAGCCCGAAGGTCACTTCGCTCGCTGCTGATGCCGTGCTTGCTCACGCCAGCCTTTTGACATCGAGTGTGATGTGTTCATGCAGTGTCATCGAGTGTGATGTATTCATGTAGTGTCATCGAGTGTGATGTGTTCATGTATGATTGTGCGCGCTGACACCATGCTTGTTAATTCATTTAGTAAGCCAATGTTTCCAAGCTTATACGGCCGATAAAACTACTATCTTTACTTCTTATAGCTGTCTACTAATTTGCTACCGCAATAGATGCTTCGCCTTTCGGACGAAACTGCGACTTCTTTCTTTGGCGTGGGCTTTGACGGGACAACGCCAAGAGATACAGTGCTTTAATATGTAAATCTCGTCAGATACGGGCCTAGCTTATCGCACTGGGAAACCGCCAACTGCGATCCCGATAACTCGGCCGCTTTCGGCGCCCATCTTCAGTACTCACCAATTTGAACGTGTGCAATGTGCGCAGCCTGATAGATGCCGAATTGCCGTTTGAGACCGCTTGCTCACGGTGAAACGACGTCAGCGTCGTCATTTGAATTTCTTGTTTTTGTTTCTCTTGCGGCCTGAGTACACAAGATTTATGTCGCTTTAAACGATGTTATCGGTTATTTCCTGCCATCCTGCACAAGTAGAATTGACACCTTATTGATTCGGGGTAAAAAATAACTTTGCCTATTAACCTAATTGAGTGATTCATTCAAATTATAGATATGTAAAGCATGAACACCCCCTATGGATATACAGAGGGTGCAGTTGGCGTAACCCCTCCATTATTTGTTCTGTCCTTGATTGTGCTTAGTTGGGACAGCTGCTATATATTTGATGTAGTAGGAGAAAATATTGCGTACGTGCCGCAAAATGCAAGTAAACTATTTGCCTCTGCAAGAAGCGATACCCACCACTGACGGTATGGTACAAAACAAATGTCGCAGTTGCAGCCTAAAGGCGAAGCATCAATTGCGATAGCAGATTAGCAGGGAGCTATACGGAGTAAGGATAATAGCGTTATCAGTTGTATAAACTTGGACATGTAGCAGCACCAGCAACGCGCAGAACTGTTGTCGACGCCGTCGGCGTTCTGCCCGCGTTCACTGAACGCGCGCGGCGTTGGTGACTGTTGCCAGGGCCTCTGGCGGCGGCTCGGAGGTTTTCGACGAAATCAGAACGGGCCACTCGTCAAGCAGCGTCGGAAGTCTTTACCACCTTCTCGCCTCGCAACGTTTTTATATAAATACGCATTTGGTGCCGCAGCTAAGCGTCGCCTCCCCTCCCTCCCTCCCTTCCGTCCTCCCACGGCCTTTCGCGCGACGGAAGAAGTGGCGTTTGCTCTCCGCCGTGCGTTCGCTCCCTGTAAAAGCGCGCGTCCCTCGCGCGCTTTCACTCACACATACAGCATACGGCGACGATTTCATCGCCATTGGACTTCATACGGAACCTCACGGCGACGGCAACGACGACGCTGACGGCAGAAATCCGCTTTGAGTAGAGCAAGTATAACTTTGTGTTTGACGTGAGCCTCTGTGTGACGACAGAAGTAAGACTACGGTAGTTTAACGGTGACGGCATTATGACAGTCTCTTCGCTTGCTAGAAGAAGAAACGTTGCAACCCTTTCCGATGCTTCCTTGGCCGCTCCCGAAGGCGGTCACGTCTAACAGTCTCCAAGCGTTAGCTGCCACGGGGAAAGAATGACAGAAACTGGCACGTTCCCGCTCGTGACGTAAGGGAAAGTCAGAGGTAATTGTCTGGTGGTTGGTTGGAAACTAACCCGCACACACGTTCTCGGTCTCGTTCTATGTGACGTGACGCACACGCCAGTTGTCTCATAGAGTTTATCGTTGGTAAGGGCACGGGAGGAGCATGCGTCCGGTCGTGGCCTTACGGTTAAAGCATCAGGTTGTGTGCTCGGCGTCAGAGGTTTGGTCCCACCATAGGACACTTGATTTGTTTCTTTATAAAACGATGCGAGACAGCAATCAAACTACTTACGTACCGCAAAGTGCCTGGGATGAACCAAGAAATGCTTCGCATTAATTATCTTCTATGCGAACATCGTTCCACGAACTTTAGTGTTCGATCATATACATCTCCTGCAGTAAAACAAGCATTTAATCGAATTTCATTAATCTTCCATCGTCATTGCAAAGGTTCTGATGATAGGCAATAAGTCACAATGCGAAGGTATAATAACTTCACGCCATTAAAGACATACCTTCGTAGTATTGGCGCGTACTCTGTTGAAGAACACGCCGACTCCCCAGACGTCAGTACTTTAGTTAGAGCAATTAGCGTCGACGAGTGGTGCAAGAAAAAAGAACCTCGTTCTTCTCTTCTTCAGTCTCCTAGTCCGCCACACCATGTGGCATTCCTTCCTCCTCCCACCCCCCCCCCCGAAAAAAAAAGAAGAACGAAAGGAACGGGAATCACCAGACACGACTACAACGCTTGCTCTACTCCAACAAGTTGGTCCATCTCGTAACTCTGGATGTGACAGAGGGCGTCGGCTGAATGTGGGTGGTGGTATAGTTACAAGTCGCTGAGCCACGAGAAACAACAAGAACTAACCTAAGCTGCTTAAAACATCATTTATTAGAGGCTTTAATACGGTTTTAACTGCACAACGTGCACAGTCTAAAATCGTTTGTCGACGACAGGGCGGTGGGCTTCCGTCTGGAAGATCTTCATTAATCACGTCACTAACTCGCTGCAACACTCTGTATGGTCCGAAGTAACTGCTCAAAAGTTTCTCGAATAGTCTTTTGCGGCTGACGGGGGTCGCGACCAAAACTTTATCACCAGGTTGGAACTAAACTTGTTGATGACGGAGATTGTAACGGCTTCGCATCGATGGGCTGTTGTTTCTTTGTTCTCTGAGGCGAGCTAACGTGTTTCTTCCGCGCGTGGCACGAAAAGTTCGGCATCTTGGGCGAGATCAAGATGATCGACGTTGTCACAATGTAGCATCGCTTCTAACATAGTCTGCACTTCACGGCCATAAACGGGGAAAATGGCATGAAGCTTGTTGTTTCTTGAGTAGCAGTGTATGCACAAACATTACGTTAGGCATTATCTCGCCCCAGGTCTTGTGCTGTACGTCTACATACATAGCCAGCATGTCAGTCATTGTATTGTTCAGTCGCTCTGTCAAGCCGTTTGTCTGCGGGTGATAGACAGTTGTCTTTCGGTGGGTCGTGCAGCTGAGTTTAGAAATGCCTTCAATGAGCTGTGCTGTAAAGGCCTTGCATCGCTATCAGATTACATGCGATGGGGCGCCATGGCTTAGAACGATCTTCTGTATAAAAAACTGAGCTGCCTCGGAAACTGTGCGACGGGGGCGCGCCTTTGTCTCAGCATACTGCGTTAAATAGGCTGTGGCGACTAGTATCCACTCGATTCTAGAAGACGGCAGTGCAAACGGGCCCAGAAGATCAATGCCGGCTTGTTTGAAAGTTTTGTCAAGTGGGTGAGTCGGATTCAGCAATCCCGCGGGCTTCACAGCTGGTGACTTCCCGAGCACTCGGGGGGACGATCAGCTAAGCCGGGTGTGTTCCGTGTGCCCGAAGCAAGCGCTCGTTCGGTCTCCACTGGGAGCGAGACAGGGCGCCACAAGGAGAAGCCCCAGAGTGCAAGGACGGCGTTTATTATACGACTACCACGGGGTCCTCTAACTGTTACACCCTATCTGCACGGTGCGCATGAGCCGGAACTCCCGCAATTCAAGGTTGGCACAACAGCATCACAAAACACTGTAACATTCCGCTATACGCGAGGATGGCTCCCAACGACCGTGCTACCATGGCAATGTCCCTTCCGCTCGGTATAGCCTCCGAGGGCGACCTGGCACACTGCGACCACGCACGTGAAGTGAGCCGTCTCTCTTTGGTGTGGCCTCCAGAACAGAAGCAGCACGTAATTTGCACCCGCCTCGGGTCGAGGACCCTCGGCTGGGCCACCCAGCAAAAGGGCTGACCGCGAGAATCGGAATTCAGTACGCAGAAGAGATGCCTGGAAAGAGATGCCTCAAGCATCTCTTTCCAGGCGACGTTTCCAGGCGCAAACGTCGTACTTCGTTGCGTACGACGTTTGCGATGAAGCTGACTGGAGGAGGCGATGTACCGTGTAGTTTATGCAGCTCATCAAGAACCATTGAAAGAATGATCTCACAAAGCAAGCAGGCGTCGCACCCGAAGCCTACTGGCGTATCAAGAGTGGAGACGGTATTTACTTGTCGGTTGTTCATGTTGGACCACAGCTGAAGTGTCTTCTCCGCAGCGGTGGCTTTGGTAAATAACTCCGCAACAGTCGTCGACAAATTCCGGACAATTCCGCGGAAAAGATGTTCCTTTAGGCCTCTCATCAGATGACGCACTTTCTTGTCTTCTGGCATGCTTGGGTCGGCCCTCTAATTGAGACGTTTCACGCGCTCCACGTTTCCAGTAGCTTTCGCTGGAACCCCGGCCAAGATAACAGGACACTTTCTCGGTTCATAAACCATGTGCGAGCGCTATCCTGGAGGCAGAAGTAGACGTTCCTGAGTTGATAATGTTGTCCCACTGGCTAAACACAGCTACGATGATGATGATGATGATGATGCCTCAATCAATGGCACAACCCACTGTGAGGGATAGGCCACGAACCGGGTGGTATTACGATAGAAATTTAAATAAATTATCTACGCGCTCGCACTCAGCCAGTCAATCTTCCACGTCTTCAAAGATGTCTCCATGAAAAGGCGCGGGCACTTGCGGGTTCATCAGCGTCATATAAGTTGACCTCAACCTCCCTGTAGTTCTCGCAGTGTCCGCAGTCATCACTTAATCCGGAAGGTTCCGAAGTTCTGGGGTGAGGCCTACGATTCGCCGACTTGCACAGTGAACTGTAGTCAACTACAATTCTGGGGCGGTGTTCCTGCTGCCTGGTGCGGTCTCTTGCAGAAGTCGAGTTCACCCATCACTTCACCGAAACTATCGCATACTCTGTTGAAGTACACACCGATCCCCAAAACTCTGACTACCACTTAACAAAGCGCCGGGCTCGGCGAGGATACTTAGCGAATGTATCATTATAAAGATACAAGATACTTAGGCGTGAAGTATTTCAGATACACATACAAGATACAGGGGAATTATTTGCATCCGCTACGATACCTACCAAATGTCACGACAGGGCTTTTAGTACAAATAAATGCCTATGTAGATAAACGTACGTAAGCCTCCTGCACCATCTTGTAGATAAAAAAAATCACCGACGATTAAGATACTTCCTAAAGCAAAATTTGAGCGCATCTGTATACTTGTTTTCATTTCGCGATATATTGACTGGCGCGCAAAATCTGTCTCGTGCGGCACGTTGCAAACAGAGCGCAGTGTGGCGCGACTTCCTCGCTAATCGGGAGATCGCGGTTGGCAGCGCGGCGGTGACGAGTGGGCCCGATTCACAGCAGCCGCCGCAGACCCACCTCCCAGACGACGCGGACTACTCTGGCGACATCTCGTAGCTATCATCACTGCAGAGCCTGTCTTGCGCGGCGCTACGCTTTTCTTCTCACGCTTTCGACATACACTCCTCCGCTTTCCTCCTCGCGCTCCCTTCGCTATCGCCGTCTTTCATCTCCCGCTGCGCCCCGCGTTCGCTTTCATCGTTCGCTTTGCTCAATCGCTCGGTTACGAGGGGCAATGCCGATGCTCGCCGCAGGGACGGGCACCTAAGAGCTGCGCTGTAGAAGATGTATACAAAAATGCTAGAATTAAATACACGTGTAATATACCTGATTAAATGAAGCCGGCTTGGTGGCGGTTTGTCCCTGCCCCGTTTCAAACGGGATGCCAATACATCATCGTCATCATCATTATTAGCATCGTTTCAACCAATTTCTCACGCGATGTGAATTGCGCGCCGCATAGCGTCGATACGTGTGCATTTTGCATTGGAATCGCATATTTTTACGCCAGGTGTCGCGGTATGTAGCAGTTGCATGTAAGAGTTGCATGCTGCATGTAGGTGGACCTCGTTTACTCAAGCAGGTTAGGTGACACTTTGTCACCGCACCATTTCAAAGCTAATGCCAATAAATCATCATCGTCATCATCATCATTATCAACAAGAGCATATATCGTGCCGCTGGTCAACGTATGTGACATGTGCGCCGCGTAGTCTCGATACCTGTGTTTACTCTTCGCTGCACGTTATGACGCCTCTTCGCAAGGTACGAACCTATCCTGAAAGTGCGAATCGTAGAACTATGCACGCAGCTACAACCACGCAACGTTGGGCTCAGCAGACCACTGTGCAGAGAGCAGCACAAGCCGCAGCTCGCCGTAGACGCCGTGCGGGCAGTTCAGTTCGTTCTCGTGAAAACGACGCGAAGAGACTACGCCACGAACACCCTCTGTGCGTGCTGCCAAAAATGGAGCTCCTATGGAACCGTTCCTCCTGCTTACAGCGTGACTGTGCTGCGTTTGCCGCGCAGGCCTGTGACATTCGTAAGCATTTATATGCTTACCAAACGAGAAAACTCGTCAGTCCGTCCCGCCCGTAAGACGACCGCTTTCCAGATAACGCCCGCACCAGCGAGCGAAGTCAACTTCGTGCTGCCTCTCGCGTCAACGCGATCTCCGTGACGAGAACATGGAGCACACGAAGCTGTCGGCACTCACTGCACTGAGCCCTCATCGAAAATTGCGTGCAAGATTGGTGCCCACGCGTCTCTCTTCAATGCGAACTCAGCGGCGAGAACACAAAACACACGAGGCTGTCAGCAGTCGGTGCTCTCTGTCGCCATCGCAGATCGCTTTCAACATACGGCCCTCACGACTGCGCCAGGCGTAGCCACCGCCGGATTGCGGTTGATCACGGTTCATAATGGTTCGATGTGGATGGGTAAGGCGCTAAAGAGCGATAACGGCTTATAATGATCAGAAAGACATCAGCGCACCTGGCGCCGCCACCTGCAGTAGTTTACTTGTCTCATCAATTAACCTTCTGCCGCCTTCGACAGCAGTTCGTGTCGCCGCAACGCTGTCGTTTGAACTGGTTGGATTGTGTTTCAGAATATTGATGATGACCGGCTGCGTGGAGATGAGCAAGAGGCTCACGGCTTACGCGCATTTAGATAACTCCCAGAGGAGTTCCTGCGTAAATGTTTTGCCCTGTCGCGTGGTAGGTGTTTCGATTTTCCTCGACCATCATCGTCATCATCATCATCAGCCTATACTTATGTCCACTGCAGGACGAAGGCCTCTCCCTGTGATCTCCAATTACCCCTGTCTTGCGCTAGCTGATTCCAACTTGCGCCTGCAAATTTCCTAACTTCATCACCCCACCTAGTTTTCTACGGTCCTCGACTGCGCTTCCCTTCTCTTGGTATCCATTCTGTAACTCTAATGGTCCACCTGTTACCCATCCTACACATTACATGGCCTGCCCAGCTCCATTTTTTCCGCTTAATGTCAACTATAATATCGTCTATTCCCGTTTGTTCTCTGATTCACACCGCTCTCTTGCTGTCTCTTAACGTTAGGCCTAACATTTTTCTGCCATCGCTTTGTGTGTGGTTCTTAACTTGTTCTCGAGCTTCTTTGTTAACCTCCAAGTCTCTGCCCCATATGTTAGCACAGGTAAAATGCAATGATTGTACACTTTTCTTTTCAATGACAGTAGTAAGCTCGCAGTCAGGATTTGGCAATGCGTGCCGTATGCACTCCAACCCAATTTTATTCTTCTGTAAATTTCTTTCTCGTGATCAGGGTCCCCTGTGAGTACCTGACCTAGATAAACGTACTCCTTTACAGACTCTAGAACCTGAAGGAGTGAATCGTAGAACCATGCACGCATCTTCAACCACGCCACGTTGGGCTCAGCAGACCGCTGTGCGACCTGCAAGATTTTTTTGGAGGGCACTACTCTGTGGTATCAAACAAGTTGCTTCAACATATCAAGAAGTTTGGTCATCTGCAAACCGAAGGTTGCTGAAATATTCGCAGTTGATCCTCACTCCTAAGCCTTCCCAGTCTAAGAGCTTGAATACTTCTTCTAAGCATGCATTAGGTAGCATTGGAGAGATTGTGTCTCCTTGCCTGACCCCTTTTTTGATAGGTATCTTTCTACTTTTCTTGTGGAGAACCAAGGTTGCTGTGCAATCCTCGTAGATATTTGCCAAGATATTCACGTGTGCCTCCTGTACTCCTTTATTAAACAATGCCTCTGTGACTGCCGGTATCTCTACTGAATCAAATGCTTTTTCATAATCTATGAAAGCCATATAGAGAGGTTGATTGTACTCCGCGGATTTTTCTATTACCTGATTGATTACATGGATAAGATCCATCGCAGAATATCCCTTCCTGAAGCCAGCCTCTTCTCTTGGTTGGCTGAAGTAAAGTGTTGCCCTTATTCTATTGGAAATTATCTTGGTGAATATTTTATATAACACTGAAAGCTAGCTAATGGGAAGCTTATTTAAGAATTTGGGTTTTCGATACTTAAATCCTTTAACGTCTCCCTTCTTACGGATGAGTATAATGTTTGCGTTCTTCCAACTTTTTGGTACACTTGAAGTCGTGAGGCATTGCGTATAAATGGCCGCTAGCTTTTCAAGTATGATATCTCCTCTATCCTTGAATAAAACGACTGTTATTCCATCTTCTCCAGCAGCTTTTCCACTGGTCATGCCTTTCAAGGCCCTTGTAACTTCATCGCTAGTTATAGAAGGAGCTTCTGTATCCGGTTCATTCACTACTTGGAATGAAAGTAGCTTGGCTGCTCTGGGTACTGTACAGGTCGGTATAGAATTCTTCTGCTGCTTTTACTATGTCATCGAAACTGCTGATGATATTACCCTGGTTATCTTTCAGTGCATACATTTTTCTTTTCCTATGTCAAGTTTTCTTCTCACTGATTTCATACTGTGTCCATAGTTTACTGTTTCCTCAATCTTTCCCACGTTATAATTTCGAATGTCCCTTACTTTCTTCTTGTTGATCAGTTTTGACAGTTCAGCGAATTCTATCTGATCTCTTGAGTTGGACATTTTCATGTATTGCCGTTTCTTTATTAGGTCCTTTGTTACTTGGGAGAGCTTACGTACTGGTTGCCTTGGTGCCTTACCTCCCGCTTCAATTGTTGCTCCTAAGATCAGCCTAGTTACGGTTTCATTCTTTACCTCTATGTTCTCTTCATCTTCCTGTTATAAAGCTGCATATTCGTTTGCGAGCACCAGCCTGGATTGGTCTGCTTTCACCCTTACTGCGTCTAGGTTGGCCTGTTTCTTCATGACTAACTTTATTCTTTCTCTCTTCAAATTGAGAGAAATCCTAGACTTCACTAACCTATGATCACTGCACTTTACCCTTCCTAATACTTCTACATCCTGCACTATGCTGGGATCGGCGGGGAATATGAAATCTATTTCGTTCCTTGCTTCTTCATTAGGGCTTTTCCAGGTCCACTTCCTGTTGCTGGCATCCTGAAGGACGTATTCATTATTCGAAGTCAATTCCTTTCCGCGAATTCTACCAACATCTATCCTCTAGTGTTTCTAGAATTGACCATGGTGTACACCAGTGTTCTTTGGAACCCCTACTGTATAGCTTCTCAGTTGGACGTATATAGAGGATCTTATGTTGCGCAAAAAGGAGCCGCAGCGTAGGGTGTGTGTCGCGAAATGGCCTGCTGGACTTGGATTCAATCTCAAGACAGACTTGCAGATGGCAGTTCCGCTTCGAGAAAGAAGATTTTCCAGTGCTCGTGCGTGCCCTATGGATACCTGAGTGCGTCATGAGTGCCCAGGGAGTGAGCGTCTCGACATCAGAAGCCCTGCTCATGTGTCTAAAGCGACTCGCGTACCCAAGCAAGCTGTGTGACCTGCAAGATTTTTTTGGACGGCACTACTCTGTGGTGTTTAGCATATCAAACAAGTTGCTTTAACATATCAAGAACTTTGGTTCTCTTCTGAGCGATCTGACGACGCACCACTTATTGAAACAGTCAGATTTGGAGACAATGAGCGAGGCAAGCTATGTTTTTGTTGTGTATTGTCTGGTTCCGCAGAAAACTTCCTCATAAGCTTGTTCAGTCCCTTGAAATGAAATACGTAAGTGCCTGTCATCATCCTGTAAATTCTTTGTCCTAGGCTGTTCATTGTAGAGGTGCTAATCTGAGCAACTGCTGGGCATTTATTGACTATACAGCGCGCCCCATATGCCGACTCTGGTAAGACCAGCGCTTGTACTTCTGCGGACGCAAGAGGCTGCATGTCCTCAAGTGCCAGTCATTGTGCCCAAATGGGCTTCATCGGCCAGCTAGATGGCCCATACCCGGGACGAAGGCAGGATGCTGATGAGTTTTGCAGCAATTGGAAGAACATTGCGATGGATTGTGTGCTCATGAATCAATGCTGGCGCTCAAAACCGCGCTTCTATCATGAACCCGTTGCTAGCACTTTGGTTTCATTTACTACTTTGGCTACTTTAGCACATTGGTATTTCTGGCAACAAAAAGCCGATGCGCCTGCATACGCAGCGTTCTATCATCCTCACAAAGTCAAGGCTCCAAAGAGTAATCAAGTGATATCATCTGACATTCGAAATCGTTTTGGGTCGCTTTGGGTTCCAGCGTATATGCCCTGCGTAACCAAGAAATTTTACAGAGAGGAAGCCTGACTTCGATATCGAATGAGGACAGGATCTGCTAGTACACCAGCCTGGTAGACGGGGCGAATCGATTCTCCAAACTGTACGGCATGCGACGAGGCAGGAGAAATTGAGCACTTTTTGTGGTCCTGCCCGAAATTCAAAGATGAAAGGGACGCTCTCCTGAAGAATCTGCTAAAAGAAAGGCCCGTCCACATGCGTGCCTGCAACACCTTATATTCTCCGAGGGATCAGTTATAGCCCGCAAAGAAACTTCACGTCTCCTTATCGAATTCTTAAGAGAGACTGGTTTTATAGACATATGGTGAAACCCTTCAGCGGAACTATAAGAGACGCTCGGGCTGAGCAATTGTCGGCCTTAATCACTAGGCTAAACCCGCCTGTTGGTACTTACAATTCACCACCACCGCCACCGCCACACTTTGGCTACGAGTACTGACTGTTTTTGTAATCAGATTGCGTGCAAATTTTTGAGTGAAATTGAATTTGATGGGATTTTTATTGGTGCTTTCAGGCATCCTTCGAGACAGCCAGCTATATAAGAAGCTGGAGGCATTGGTTTTGAACCAACTGTTATATATGGCGATCTAGCCTACCCTCTCCGCCCACTGTTGATCAAGCCCTATGGAGGAGCGACATTGACTTACATTCGGATAGCTTATTTCAGAATTTGCGTTTCTATAGTTCCAAAAAAACAGAAAATATTGCTTCAGGCCATGCTATGCATGTACATGGTAGCTGGTATCCTAATTGCCATGTATACATGTATGACAACGAAGTGTCCATTTATTCTGATGTGGAGCCACCTTTCATGGATTACTTGAGGTCTGCCAGATATATAAGTGCAGAATATTGCAGCTTGCATAAACACTTGTCTATCATTTTGAGTGGTGGTGCAAGGGCAGAACCCCCAGAAAGCTCCCTATCCTTGAGGCGCCTTTGTACGTATATATGTTCGTTCAATAAAACATCTGTGCTTAGAGTGCAAGGATCTTTTTGCTTTATTTCGATATATACATTGCGAAAAATTCAGCACAAAATCAATTGCAGGGACAATGAAGGGAAACACTTAGGCAGTTTAGGCTGATAAAGTATTTTTATAAAGCCCTATAGTTTATTTATCTCGGGGTACCGGGTTATTAGAAGAGGAATTAGACGAGAAAGTTTTAGAATGCAGTGTTTTCCAGTTTCTGCGATAACAAAGATTTAACTAGACCAAAGGAGACCGTCAAAATCCAGCGGATGTCACGGTGAGTTGGTGCGGCCACTTCAAGGCATCATCGCCACTTGCGTTTTGATCCTGCGCTTTTTCTGGCGTGCTACACATCTTCTCACAATAAGCGGGACCTCTCTGGTAGTGCAGAAAGCCAACTTGTGAATACAGATGAAACATTTTCTCGCTTTAGTATCCCTTTAAATGGCGACTCTGCAAAATATTTTGTACATCTTATCTTCTTGGCTGGCTTATTAGCATGTGTTTCCACAATAGCGAGTATAGGTTGCTGAGTAGCCTGGTAAAACCTGGACGGCGGCTTTCTTTGGCTTACTTCATCTAGTTGCGCTTGAAACTGCCACTCGCGCAGTTGCAGTTCGCGGCGCTCAGCCTTTCTTTTTTTTTTTTTTTTTGCTTGAGTTAATTCGTTTTTCTCAGCGTTATTGCTTCAGCTCAATTCGCATCCTCTCTATGGCTAGCTGCTTCATTTCTAGCTGATATTCCTTCTCTTATTGGGCCCATTCATGCCTGCATCTTTTTTTGAGAAACTTGTGGTCCGCAGTTGCTGCTGCAGCAACTGCTTTCTGTCTTCCTATAAAATTGTAATTTTCACGACATTACCCAGGGAAACTATTTCTTTCAGATATGAAGAGAGTCAGCATCATTACAATAAAATAATTGCACACTAACGTTTCATTGGTCCTACACCGGTATTATTAATCAAACTGTGAGCTTATCTAAATCGTGAATCTACTAGCACAGACTCCGACTGATCTAAGAGTTTTTCTCAGTGAGCTCCAGTGAGTCTGAGTGGTTAAAACTTCAATTGTATTGAACCGGACGTGAATCTAAGCGAGTCCCAATGAATGAAAGCTTGGGCAAGTTTGACTGTGTTTAAGTAAGTGTAAGTAAGTAAGTTTCTTGGAGTCCATGACACTAAATGTGAAACTGTGTGCATATGATGTCAAATTAATATGAATGTTTAAACTCTTAGCATGTGTGAGGACAGGTGAATGAAGGGCTCATACGCAATAAACTTTAAAATACCAGGAACCTTGCTATCAGGTAAACTGTGCAGGTAGTTCAATGTTTGTAGACTGTTGATTACAGTTAATAAAGACATTACAGAAAATGCATGATAAAAATACATGTAATCTTACAGCACTGAACACTTCCGAAGGTAGTCCTCCCACAACAAACACAGATGATCTTGACGTGGAGTTGGCCAATGCATCTCGCTAATTTTGACACTATTAGATGTGGCACCTAATTGGCACCAAGTACGCTTGCCGTGAGGTGCTGATTCTGATTCTGTGTTGCGCACCTGCAAATCTGAGTCCTGTCAGCGTCAACACAGGAGCTCCTGTTGCGTGTGATTCTCCTTTAAATATGTTACTCTTACTTTACTTACACATCATTTTATAATTAGCACAGTAATACATTCTGGAGCCTAAGCAATCTGCAACAATGCCGCACGGATAAATATGACCCCTTTTCACTGAAAAACCTGTCGTAAGGGATTTCCTGAAGCATTATATAGTTTATGTGACCTTACTTACAATAATACCAGTGCAATTATTCAAAGTGGTTCTACAATAATTTCTTATTTATGTACGTGAATGCGCAGCTGCTTCAATCAGAAGCATCCCTTGAATGCAGCCTACATAACAATGATTCCGGTACCTAATTACTAAAGTACAGTAGCTATGCTACATGCTAGAGATGGGTCGCTCAGGAGCGAGCCGGATCTTGTGAGCGGCTCTTTTTAAAGAGCGAGTGAGCGGTCGTTCAGTAAAAATGAGCGGCGGTTCTTTTGGAGAAAGGGAGCCGGTTCTCTCGCGTTCAGAGAGCCCTGCCGATGCGTTCCGTCAGAGTCGGCTCTTCTGCTGGGTGCGACTTCCGCGCCATCTATTAGCGGTACGAGAAAGCAACTGCCCTCCCGCCCTTCCTCGCAAGAGTCGCCTTCACCCCCTCGCCTTCGGCTGAAGAACGAAAGAACCGCCGCTCACTCACTGAACCACCGCTCCCTCGCTCTTCAAAACAGCGCCTCAAAAGATCCGGCTCGCTCATGAGCACTCAGGAGCCAGCCGCTCTTTTTAGTCACGGCTCCCTCGCTCTTCAAAAGACCCGGCTCGCTCCTGAGCGCTCAGGAGCGGGCCGCTCTTTTGAAGACCGAGGGAGCCGTGGTTCAGTAAGTGAGCGGCGGTTCTTTCGGAGTGAGGAAGCCGATTCTCTCTCCTTGAATGAGCCGTGCCGAACCATTCCGTTAGAGCTGGGTCTTCTGCTGGGTTTCGATGTTTTTTTTTATTTCTGACCGACGAATGGTGGCCGGTGTGGGCCGACCAGCGCTACTGATACTCGCTCGCAGTGTGTGGTGTGCGCAGCAGTCCCCTTGGTTTTTTGTGCGTCTTATGGTGGGGGCACCCGATGCCACCGAGGGTAGAAGTAAAGAAGTCTTAATTGGCAAAGGATGGTACCGTTCGTTGCCTGCTACTGTTCGAACGATGTCGCACGACTCTCACCGATCGCACATCGTGCGCTGGTCCAATAACACTTCGAAGATGGTCTTCCGTGTCTTTAAAGGGCCCCTAAACCATCTCAGATATTTTTTGAACATTTCAAGTAAACGCTCATCGAGTTCAGAATGCCGTCACGATCAACGATGACAAACGCTGCCGCGCTACGCGCTGCGGGAGCACCACAAAAAAAAATGCCGTTCTCCTCCCCTCGCCTTTCCCGTATCCCCAGCGGTCGTCACGATGTCAGCAAGGGGAATCGAGTGATGTCAACTGCGGAAACGATGCCCATTGGTCGAACAAGAACCTACGACTTCCGGTTTGTCGGCTAGCAGGTAAGCGCGCTCCCTGCTCTTCCTTGTCTTGTTGCTCGCTTGTGCACCCTTGCGAATCGGTAATTACAGCCCGCAACGCAAGTGCCAAATCGCTCGCGTTCCAACACAGTCGTGCTTAGCGGTCTGATTAGCTGCGCGAGCAGAGTGCGACAGTGTTGGCCTTTCCAGACGTGCGCGCAACACAGGGTCTATAGCGGTACGCTTCGCATAACACGCGCCGGCACCGCAGCAACAGCGGGTAGCCGAGAAGCGCGGAGTCCACGTTACCGGCACGGTAACTCATCGCATGCCGTTTGCCATTCGCGGGCCGCCATTCGACAGCGGTTCTTGCTCGCAAACGGCGAGATTTCCTTGCCGTACGTAGAGAGGATGAGACCGGGACTCACTTGTGTGGCAGATTCACCGCCGCTGATCGCTCGACGGCGCCGATATTGTCGCTAGGCCTTTTCTGGTTCCCTTCAAAGCTAAAACGCACGGCGCTTTGAAATGAAATACCGACGCTCACAAGCCGCAATATTTTCTTATCGTTGTTATCGCTCTTCGCAATACTTGTACACAAAGAAGAAAAATACGCTGATATTAGCGTCGTCGTCGGCTGGGATGCGAGCACAGCCGAGCCCGTCGTCTCCCGGCTGCAGCTGATGTTTTCGTTGCCGGTGGCGGAGGCGCGCAGGTTCGCGGTCGTCGATTGGGCCATTCATGGTGCAGTGGGCGGGGCGCCGGCCGAACTGCCGTCAACTTTGGACACCTCTCGCGCGGCAGACGTTCTACGGCACTGGCGGACGGTTCGCCGTCGGTATATGTGGCTCTAGCGTGGACGCGACCGGAAGTATGCAGTGTTTTGCGAAGCGCGCTGGCGATGACGTATGTCACGTGACCTTTCGAGAAGCACTCGGCGAGGAGGGGAGACCAGCCGATGAGGAGAGTAGCGAAGGAAAGAGCGAAACGAGCGAGGGCTGTTTTTCGGTCATCAAACGCGTGTAACTCCGCTATTACGGCACCATTTCGAAAAATTCCCGTGGCTACGTCTTTGTTGTTCACTCGTGCACAACTGCAACACCAGAACTAAATTTCGACCTCTGGGTGGTTTAGGGGCCCTTTAACGACAAGAGGTGAACGTACAGTTTACATCCTGGTCTTCATTTGTGCTAATTAGTGTAGTCATGAAAATGTCGCCCATGACATACACTTCAGTGCATTTTCTGAGCTTGTATCATTAGCACGTCAATAAAACGAGGCCAATGATCCGTTGTGTTGTAATAGAACTCCATTTCTTTTTTTTTCTTTTTTTTTTTTTGTCCTGGTGTATGATGGCATGATCGCCAGTATCGCGCGTGCACTCAAGAGAGAAGAAAAAACGAAATGTACGTGCGGCAGTTTTGTGGATCTTTCGTATGATTTTTGTATTGTACTTCAAGAAATGATTTCTACATTCATTTTGCATGGCGTTACAGCTATGTTAATAGCTGTAACGCAATGCATACGCCATGCATACGTTACAGCGTATGTGAATAAATGAATAAAGTTGAAACATAATGTACGATCATTTTGTGTTCTTAGTTTGACAAAAGTTGATTTTAAAGTACCCTCAAAAACACACAAGCTTCTGTAATGACGATGAAGTTACATATTTTTTTTCTGAAAAAAGTACATTGCATTCTGCCTGTCACAGTATCATAAGCATTTTATCCCCAATATCAAAAAAGAAAGCTTCACAACAACAAAAAATTCACGCTTTTAATATATGTAAAAATATTCTCTAAACGTAGCTAAAAATACCAATAACACGGTTATTAAATTATGCATATATCGTTTTTTTTTTCAAAGCCACATAACTATATAATATGCATAACACAGGTTACACGTTTAAGTGAACCGGTGAGCCGTTCAAATGAACCGGTTCACTTCAGTGAGCTGAGCCGTTCCGAGCCGCTCACTGAAGTGTGCCGTTTTGCCCATCTCTACTACATGCCACTACACACCTTCACCTATGCTTAAGAGCACTGGTGTTGGCACCACCGTGGCTTCTGCGCTGTCACGGTCTCCAGCAGCACTACTCCTGTGAAGTAGTAGACTGTATCTTGCGCCTTTGGATCTTATACTCGTATTCGGTCGCAAGAGCCCAGATTTCCTGAAGCAGAGATGCTTTTTTTTTCATATTCTTCTTCAGTACCCGACCTAAAAAGTAACATAGCCACCTGTTATACATGGGGAAAAAATCAAGGACTGTGTGACAAAAGCGCAAATTTACGTTCGTCGCCTGTGCAGATACCGAAAGGTCGAGAAGCAGATGAATGGAAATCCAATTATATTATAAATTGAATAATGTAAAGATGTACATGTGGGCATTCTGTTCAATGAATTTGGTGTAACTGCATACCACATCTATTCTCGCGATTTTAACTACGTCCAGCGTATCTATACGTGTTGTGCAACCTTTTGGTAAAGTCTTCACCAACCTAAATGTTTTTCTTCTACACACCACTTCATGAGGTTCATGCCTTATTTATCAGCCGCTTCATGTCGGATGAGTGCACTATATCTCTCGTTTGGCTGACGAAGTTTAACCCCATCCAGATATATTCCGCCCGCACGGGCGTCTGCGTCAGCAGGCGTTGGGTGTGTTACGACACCACCGTACCGGAGCACATGAATGTTTGACAATCGCGTGTGTAGCCGTGCGCGGCTTAGCCGTGTCTGGGGAAAGGGGGATCCTAGGGGTTCAGCCAATGCCGGGTATTTGGACCTTTAAGGCCTCTCGGCGCAGGCAACACACCTCTTTGGCCTCTGCTTCACATAGACGGCGCCTCCAGACTGACCCAACTGGAGGAAATCAGCAGTCGCCTTTTCCTGACCTCGCCTCCAATCTTTCGTCTTTCTTTCTCGCCTTTTCATCTTTCCTGTCTTCTTTTCACTTCTCACTTCCAAATTTCCGGGTGGCAAGGGTTAACCGTGCGTAACATATACAGTCTTGGGTATATACATTAGGATATAGTGGCTGTGTACTGCTGGCGCTGGCAGGCTCTATATATAGCAGGCCGTTAGCTGGCACGATCTATATAGCAGGCCGCTAAAAAAGAGGTGGTATCTCGTGTCCATGCGACCACTGAATCGTACATTTCGTACATACAGGACGTACTAGGCCTTTGTCGAAAAGCTGACGCAAAAATGACCGAAGCTGACAAGATTTTGCACATTTTTAAAGTAATATCCGACGACGCATTTAACCTACTTGTATTTAAGGACTGTACGAAAGTCGACACCATAGTTAAGGAATGCCAACACTTTGAACAAGCGAAGAGTCGCCGCCTCACCCGCCAGTTCCTCCGGCTACCTAACACCGCCGCCATGCACATCATCGTGCGAAGACCCACCGATGCCTGCACAGGCTACAGTGTCGGAAGATGTAACGCACATTGGCCGCCGCGAACTTGAAGCACTAGCTCCTAGGGTCGTTGGTGAATACGTCGTTTCCCCGATTCTCGACGTGGTCATGACGCACTCTCTGTGGTTACCGTACGCGACAACAAAGCCTGCCTGCTTCTTTTGAATTTTGGCCTTTCTACCCACGTGCTACTTGCCGGTATCACGCTTGCCACCGTGTCGTCGTTGCAGGAATGCGCGATTTATGTGTTAGCCGTCGACGGCCCTCGAACTGTTCCCGGCTCTCTCACAGCCACCTCGTCGCCATGCGCCGATTTCGAAAAAAATAATATCAGCCGACCTCCCGGTTACGCAAGCAGAAGATCTTCGTCTGGTCTTTTTTTCATATTCTGATGTCTTTGACCTCGAAAATCGCCCTTTAGGCCAGACCACAGTTTTGCAGCACTCCATCCACACCGGCGATGCTCAACCGGTTCACCGGCACCCTTATCGTGTTTCCGCTGCGGAACGCGTCATAAACCAAAAAGAAGTCGACAAAATGTGGCCCAAGAACATCATCGAACTGTCCTCTAGGCCGCTCCTGTTGTGCTGGTCAAAAGGGACAAAGGCGATTTTGTGTTGATTATCGACACCTCAACAAGATAACGAAAAAGGACGTTTATCCCTTGCCCCGTATAGACGACGCACTCGACTGTCTTCATGGCGCCCATTATTCTATTGACCTTCGCTCAGGTTATTGGCAGATTGCTGTTGACCCACTGGACCGCAAAAAAACGCATTCGTAATTCCCGATGGCCTCTATCACTTTAAAGTGATGCCTTTCGGTCTTTGCAATGCGCCGGCCACATTCGAGCGCATGATGGATTCGCTTCTCCGTGGCTTGAAATGGTCAACCTGCTTGTGCTACCTTGACGATGTCATTGTTTTTTTTTTTGCCAACATTTGAAAGCCATCTTCAGCGCCTCTCCGCCATTCTTGAGGTATTCCGCAATGCCGGTCTCCAACTCAACGCCTCAAAATGTCGTTTCGGACGCCGCGAAATAACCGTACTTGGCCATTTCATCAACGCGGCGGGTGTCCAGCCCGATCCTGAAAATGTTCGTGCCGGGAAGCATTTTCCTGTACCTTGTTCGGCTAATGACGTACGCAGTTTCATAAGATTGTGCTCCTATTTCCGACGTTTCATTCGTAATTTCGCCGACATTGCGCGTCCCCTTACTGCGCTCCTCAAAAAAGACGTTGCTTTTACATGGGGCTCACCCCAAGCTGCAGCCTTTTCGGCGCTTATTGATGCCCTCATGACTTCCCCTATTTTAGTGCATTTTGATCCGACTGCACCGACGGAACCTCGAACAGATGCCAGCGGCCATGGAATCGGTTCCATCCTCGCTCACCGTCAGGGCGGCCACGACTATGTTATTGCGTAGGCTAGCCACCTCCTGTCCGCACCGGAGAATTACTCCATCACAGAACGAGTGTGTCTTGCTCTTGTCTGGGCTGTTGCCAAATTTCGGCCCTACCTGTTTGGCCGCACCTTTACTGTCGTAATTGATCATGTCCTTTGTTAGTTTTATTCGCTCAAAGACCCTACAGGCCGCCTTGGTCGTTAGGATTTGCGCCTCCAAGAATACTCGTTTTCAGTATAGTGCACAAGTCCGGTCAGCTTCATCAAGATGCCGACTGTCTATCGCGGCAACCCGTGGGTTCCCTTGACGTGACTGAGCAAAACACCGACGCCTGCGTCTTGTCTATCTCGTACCTCGTTAATATACGGGACGAACAACGCCGCGACTCGGCTTTACGGTCTATCATTGACCGTCTCAACTCCGCCACACCCGACCCTTCCCTCCACTTGTTCATCCTTTCAGGACGGCACCTTATACCGCCATAATATGCACCCTGAGGGCCCTGGGCGCCTCATCGTCGTGCCTGCCCATCTGCAGTCCGCTGTCCTTCGCCAGCTTCACGATGAGCCCACTTCTAGTCACCTTGGTGTCACCCGCACTTATGATCGCGCCAGGCGACGTTTCTTTTGGCCTGGTCTCTATCGCTCCGTGTAACGATATGTCGCTACCTGCGACAAATACCAGCGCCGCAAGAGGCCAGCTATGTTACCTGCCCACCTGCTTTATCATATAGCCATTCTTACTGGGGTTTTACGTGCCAAACCAGTTGTGATTGAGGCACGCCGTACTGGAGGGCTCCGGGTAAATTTTGACTACCAGGGGTTCTTTAACGTGCACTACAACGCAAGCACACGGGCGTTTTTCCATTTCGTCTCCATAGAAATGCGGTCACCGGGGCCGGGATTCGATCCCGCGACCTCGTGCTCAGCAGCGCAACGCCTTTGCTGACTGAGCAACCCCAGTGGGTTTATTCTATAGACATTCCCGCCGGACTGTTCTGTCGTGTTGGGCTCAATCGTCTTGGCCCCTTTCCAACCTGGACATCAGGCAACAAGTGGATCGCCGTCGCGCCCGACTACGCGATGCGATACGCCATTACCTATGCCCTCCCAACCAGCTGCGCTACCGATGTCGCCGACTTTCTTCTTCATGACATCATCTTGCATCATGGTGCAATCCTCGACAGCTTCTGACCAACCAAGCCAGATACTTTTTGTCTCGCGTCATTGAGGATATCCTTCGTTCCTGCTTCACCCGCCACATGCTCACAACTGCTTATCACCCGCAAACGAATGGACTCACAGAGCGCCTGAACCGAACTCTGACCGATATGCTTTCAATGTACGTCTCCTCCAATCCCCGCGATTGTAGTGCCACGAGACAGTGAAGGGGCTGCTACTGTCGGTCAGACGAAGACGACGGCGACGAAGTGGCCAGAGGCGCAGTACAGCCTTGCATCCGTCGCCGCTGATTCTGGCTGTTGTAATTACCTTGTACATAGTGTAGTGAAGACGAATGCCCGGCGCTTCAGACACATCGCCAGTCGTCCGTGAGGCGCGAGCTCGAGATTGCCTGACCTGCTCTGGTTGAGACACGCTGCCTGCTGCTCTCTTGGCCTGTATTCACATTAGATTCTGGTGGAGGTTTCTAAATAAACCTTTCTAAATAAATAATTTCTTACATAAACGTTATTCCCATAACAATATGTACGGAATCTGCTACATCCGAATCAATGTCAGACCTTACATACCAAATCCCCGACGCTGTTTTATGTGCCAAAGATTCGGTCACGACTCTCGGAGCTGCCTCGGCCGTACCACCTGTGCAAAGTGCGCGTCGCGTGACCACCCCGCGGACAACTGCAACGACCCACTCCACTGTGCTAACTGTGACGGTGAACACCATGCTTACTCTCCCTCCTGTCCTTCATGGAAGAAGGAAAACGAAATTATAACCCTCAAAGTCAAAGAAAACATTTCATTCAAAGAAGCTCGCAAACACCTGTTTATTGTACAGGTTCCTACATTCTCCGAAGTGGCAGGGCAGGGGGCAGGGCCACAACGGTTCTCAGGTGACCGTTAGGACCACACAGGGTGGACCAACGGCACCGCCACTCACCCCCACTGCGGCATCAGCTAGTACTGTTCCGCCACCCAGCAAGAAGAGCCAGCAGCCCTCCGGGCCTGTGGTCTGTAGGACTTCTAGGGTCTCTGCTCGCGCAGAGAAGTCCGAATCACCCGCGAGCGTACACCGCGAGCGGGCATCCATGCAGCGCCTCGGCGCAGTGGATACATACATTGCCAAGTACATCGGTGTCTCAGACGCTGAAGGATCGGCGCAGCTCTCAGAAGCGTGCCAAAAAAGACAAACCCCGCATCACGGGGCCCGTAAAAGGCCCTGTGGGCTAACTTAGCTTTTCCTCTCTTAAACACACAGCCAAACTACTATAAACATGGATACACAAATATTTCATTGGAACGGAAGAGATCTTCTCCACAACCTCGATGACGTCAAAGAATTCCTGCATATGTTTAATTCCAAGGTGCTGTGTGTACAAGGGACATACCTAAAACCCACAAAGACAGCCTTCCTGCCGCAATACCTCCGGCCTTTGGTCAATGGTCGACGGCAAGAATCTTGAAGACCAGGCTAACGCCCTTGGACAGCATTTTGAGCATGTGTCTAGCTCCGATCACTATTCGGAGTCATTTCTTAAACAAAAACAATTAGCAGAAAATACGCCGTGGAACAGGAAATGTAATGAAAACGAACCATACAACCATCCATTTAGTGTTGCCGAGTTCAAAACTTCCATAAACAATTGACAAAGCTCTGCCCCTGGAGCCGACAGAATTATGTATGAGATGATAAGACATCTTCACTGTGACGCTCAAATGGCGCTGCTGTTCCTCTGTAACACTATTTGGGCGAGTGGGTACCTTCCACTTGTATGGACTGAAGCCATGGCAGTACCCATTCTAAAGCAAGGTAAAGATCCATCTTTAGTGGAAAGTTACCGCCGCATTGCATTAACAAGTTGCCGTTGCAAACTTTACAAGAAAATGATAAACCGAAGGCTTCCTTGAATTAAATAAACTGCTTGATCCGTATCAGTTCGGTTTTAGAGAAGGCCGTTCTACGACAGTCTTGTTCGCATAGAAGTACATTCGTGATGCTTTTATCCACAAACAGTTCTTTCTGTCTGTCTTCCTCGACATGGAAAAAGCGTATGATATGACGTGGTGGTATGGAATATTGCGAGATCTCTCAGAAATTGGTATTCGCGGGAAAATTATTTACATAATTGAAAGCTACTTATGAAATCGCACTTCCCGTGTTGGTAATGCTGTATCCGGACCATTTACACAGAAAACTGGGGTGCCGCATGGAGGAGAACTCATCTGTACGCTTTTTATCATAAAAATGAACTCCTTGTGTTCAGCAATACTGCGCGGAATGTTTTATTCTGTGTATGTAGATGATGTACAGATCGGTTTAAAGTCATGTAACCTCGCAATCTATGAGCGACACATCCAATTAGGTCTTAACAAAGTGTCTAAATGGACCAGTGAAAATGGCTTTAAACTTAATCCCAATAAAATCTCCTGTGTTCTATTCACACGGAAGAAAGTACTGGCCGCTGATCCCAATATAGAGTTCAATCGACAGCGCATACCTGTGAACACAGAACACAAATTATGCGGCATTATTCTGGACAAAAAACTAACTTTCATTCCACACCTAAATGGTCTTTAAGGCAGCAATGCCTTAAAACAATTAATATTCTGAACATATTGTCGCATGCGTCATGGGGAAGTGGCAGGAAATGCCTTATGAATGTGTACAAAAGCCTTATACGTACACGCCTAAACTATGGGGCCGTGGTGTACTAGTCTGCCAGTCCAAGGGCCTTAAAGCTGCTTGATCCTATCCATCATCTAAGTATCCGCCTGGCAACCGGTGCCTTCAGGACGAGTCCTGTAGAGAGTCTCTGCGTTGAAGCTAACGAGTGGTTGCTTCATCTTCAGAGGTCATACTCTAGTTTGATTTTCTTTCTGAAAGTTTCCACATAAACAAGGTGCATGTGCAAGTGTCCGTGCATGTGGAAGTGTTTTTAGTGTCCTTAAAAAGGACACTAAAAGCAGCAACCAAGGAATGCAAACTAACAGCTTACAAATCCCTCGTGAGGCCTGCTCTAGAGTATGCATGTGTTGTCTGGTCACCTCACTGCGTATCTGATATATCAAAGCTTGAGGCTGTGCAGAAGAAAGCTGTCAGATTTATTTGTAATCGGTACGATCGCAATTTCTCCCCTTCCCTGCATGCTGGCCTGCTATCGCTTGAGCCGCTGGCACATAAGCGCACGTGTGAAAGGATTATAATGTTGCACAAAATGGTACATGATTCTGTCATTTTCGACGTACCTGTGACATTTGTTAGCTCCTCGGCACGTGTAACACGAAGAGGCAATCCTTTGAATATTGTTCCCTTACGAGCTCACTGAAATAGCTTCAAATGTTCTTTCTTGTCATTTACCATTGAATTGTGGAATAACCTACATACTCATCTCCGATAATTGCCACCTGAGTGTTTTGTAGACGAAGTTCGTTTACATGTGACATGTTGATTGTATGTTGTCTTTATGTACTTACCCACTCCTGCTATGTATCAAATCGGAGACAGCAGTATTTGTAAATAAATAAAAATAAATGAAATGTCACAAGTAGATGAACACTTTAGTCAGCTTGTCAATGAATAAGTTCCTGCTTCAACAATTACTATCTCAGACATTCTAACACCATAACCCGCTTAAGTTTGAAAATAAAGTGGTATCTTCACGACTAAATACCGCGGAAAATGCGTCATTTAGAATTGGCGCACACATAAAATCCGGAACTATGTTGTCATTTGGGTTGGTGAGTACTACATTGGGATAAGAAGCTGGAATTATTGTACGCCAGAACCTGTGAAGATTTTTGATAACCATTGATGCTAAATCATGACGGAAAAAAGTGTTGGCGTATAGATTTAAGTAGCGATTGGTATTCAGCATCGCATTCTTCGTATCGTTTCCATGATTCCAAGAGCCTGTCCTTATCCGGCTTTCGATACAGGCGCTTCTTTCTTGTTGCTATGACGTTTGAGTTGTTTGTCAAACCAAGGTGTATTGTTGCTGTATTTTGTAGTTATAACAGGTGTAAACCTCTCAATTAGGCTAGAAAAACGGTATCCTTTCAAATAGCCGGCCAATGATGATGGTACGATCGGAAAATCCATCACGAAGAGTAATATCCCAACAGGAGGTTCAGTAATTACTGAGAATGAGGTCAAGAGTATTGGCCGACGTGACGAAAGTGAGCGGGAGGTATGCAATGAGTAATGAAAAATCTAGACAGAAGGGAGAAAATAAGTATCGGCGGCATGACTCCTCTCAACCCGCCGTGGTTGCTCAGTGGTTATGGTGTTGGGCTGCTGAGCACGAGGTCGCGGGATCGAATCCCGGCCACGGTGACCGCATTTCGATGGGAGCGAAATGCAGATAACACCCGTGTACCTAGATGTAGGTGCACGTTAAAGAACGCCAAGCGGTCCAAACTATCCGGAGCCCCCCACTACGGCGTGCCTCATAATTATAGGGGGGTTTTGGCACGGAAAACCACAAAATTTCTCAATGACTGCCAATAATGAATGCCAAAGGCAGCCAATCTACCCTCTATAAAATTCTAGAACTTCCCTCGAAAGACTAAAATTTCTTTTTCTTGTCATTCATGATCTCGTTTGCATAAATAAGAACGATTACTTTCTCATCCACCAGACACCTATTTTAGGCACAGACACAGTATGTACATTCTCCCTCCCTCTGTCTTTATTGATTATTTTAAATTAATTTTTTTCCTAGGGCTATCAATGAATGGAACGGGCTACCAGACACATATAGTGAAACTATCATCAATAGGTGAATTTCAGGAGAAAGTTAGGTCTACATATTTTACATAATTTCTCCCCTGTGACCTTAATTTTTCATGAGTATACCTCCATAGTGCCTTTTTCAAAAAGTGTTCGTTCGCTAGAATATTTCCTCGACTATGAAGACATTAATAGAAGTGCAATGTTCCAATCCATACCACATGTTACTTTTGCTAGGGTCTGTGACACCTTTTGTATGGCTTTCACCTTTGTATGCCACTTTGCGTACATGACTCTTATTTGATCTTTTGCACCTAGTAATTGCTGTTTTCAGTAAGTTTTCATGTGTTAGAATATTCTTGCACCTAAAAAATCAACATTGATGTACGATGTTCCACAACCTGCCAAGGAATGTAACACATCGTATGTTGTTTCTGCCTTTATTCCACTGCTGTAATAACCAAATGTGGGTGGACGGCATCAATAAATAAAATAAAATAATAAACTTCGCTCCTCGAAGAGGTAAAACATGTGTGGAGTGAGCTCCTGCACAACACTTGCAGTGTGGTGAACGCGGTTTAAATCATGCATCTGGAACTTCTAAGAGGTGCGACGTAATGCTCATGCATATCTCTCGCATTTACCGCTGAATTACCACTGAATTTCTTCCTCGACAGCCAACTTCACTGCAGTTAAAAGGTTAGGCCATGTCGTCTGAGGCAACACTGATGAATGCTAAGCATCAAGCGATCATCGCATGAGGCGCGCGTGATAATTGGATTGGCTAGTTCAAGCCACCGTGTCTGAACACGTGCCGAAGCTTTCGCGACTTAGCACAGGTCTGGGCCCAGACAGCTTTCGCCAGAAACCCGCGAAACCATGGAGTTTCGTACCCAATTACTTAGAGGCAACTGTGGCGCTGGTGTCGGCGACACCGTGGGAATGATGGGTTAGTGCATGGATTTGCCTAAACTTCGTCGTTATTGCTTTTAAATGGATTCGTGGCATTGTATACTGACCGTATTCAAAAAAGTACTGCATCATAAAAATTGAGTAAACCGTATAAAAATTGTCCGACGGATTCTCTTCGACGGCCTTAAAGTGCCCGATTACATCAAATGCGGCCCAAGCCTGATAAAATGCTCACTCTAACGCCGACAAACCGACATCTGTTACGTCTGTGGTAGATTTGGTCATCGAGCCGATGTCTGTCCGGCACCGGAAAACGTCATCTGCAGGGGGTGCGGTATGAACAACCCCGAAGATAATCACGTATGTTCTCCCAAATGCACTCTCTGTGGAGGGCCTCACATCACGGCAGACAAGGACCTGCAAGCACCGCTACCAGATGCCCTACGTGGTCCGTCGACGCCGTAGAAGACGACGACAAAACAAGCAAACAGTCCGGCTGACGAATTTGCCGGCTCTCTTGAAGTCAGCGCTAAACGGAGGTTCCACGTCACGGAGTCGTTCACGTGACTGCGCCAGCACCTGCGGCGGATCCCGCGGGCGCTCGGCGGAGCGCTCGACTTCCCGGAGACGCACGGCTTCGCGAACCAGATCCGGCTCCAGAGGGCGGTCTCGCTCTCGCATCCGGGCGCACACCAGCAGCAGCAGCAGCGGCGGCAGTCCGGGATCCAGCTGGGCCGACTGAGTCAGGAACCCGCCGCCCCCACCGAAAAAGGTAACGGGGGGTCGATCTCCAGAGCATGTTAGAATCACCCAACTAGAAAATGAAAACACATTACTAAAGCAGGCTCTTGACCAGCTCCGGTCTGAAGTAGCCGCACTCAAAAAAGACGATCGGAAGACGGGAGAGGAGTGCACCAGTCAATCCGCGCTGCCGCCTACCCCTGTGGTCGAGGATCCCATAGAAGTTCAAGTAGCAGAACCGGTGGTTCCAGTAGAAGTTCCAGTAGCAGACCTGTGATTAATGGTCAAACCAAAAAAAATGTCACAGTTTCGCCCTAAGGGCGAAGCAATGAATGCGATAGCAACACAGCAATGTGACACGAAGTAAGGTGAGCGGCTTTGGTAGCAATATGAATTGTAGTAAACATGAGCTGATTAAGTAAGCAGGTGTGCTGCGGCGTAAGTAGACCGACATGAAGAGAGACTCGATGACCACGAGAAGGCGCGTGTGAAACGGTGGTGTTGATGAGAAGCGCTTCCCGTGGGCAGCGCGTGCGAAGGGACACACCTGTAGCGCTGCACTGCCGATCCGGGCAGCATTGCATGTGTAGCGTGCGTTGGAAAATGTGGCCCGACTATTACTAACTGAATGAACAAGCGTGGTGTGAGCGCGCACAAGCAAACATAAATAGATCACACTGAATGACCGCAGACAACGACTGTCAAAACGCTGGCAGCAAGCGCATATACGTCGCAGCGGGCGAAGGTACGTGCGGTCTATCGCTTCAACGTAAAGTGAGCGGGGAATGCACAGCGCATAGAAAAGGACAGAGCCGTGTGGAGATAAAGAGACAGTGCGGCCGGCGAGCGACGAGCGCGGTTGTTGGCAGAGTAGAAGTGCCCCCCCCCCCCCCCCCCCGCTCCCTCCGGCGCTGCCGTCCCGCTTCCTTGCTTGCGCGTGGGAGATTGAGTGGGAAGTTCCCCTTGCGCCCGGTTGCAAGATAGGCCTTTGGTGCCGGAGCGTAGCGTCACCCCGCCTCCCTCCCTCCCTCCCATGCCCCCACGCGCGCCGGTCGCGTTTGCTTTCCGCCGTGCGTTCGCTCTCCGTGATAGCGCGCGTCCCCCGCACGCTACCGCTCGCGCATACGGCGCGCGGCGATGATGTTATCTATACGGAACCTCACGGCGACGGCGACGACGACGGCGACGCCGACGGCAGAAATCCAGTTTAAGTGTCCATATAATTGCTATCGCAATAAAAGAGAGCACTATCTCTGGCGGGCGGACAGCTTTAAGGGCCCTCTCCAGCCAATTTGACAAATTCGAAAACGCAACCAACTGTCGTTTAGACAAGCTTGAGGCTGTATTAGACAAGGTTGTAGAAGCAATACATACCATTGTGGAATTATGGCGTACAGAAGCTGCAGAATAGCTCCATTCCGTCGATATAATGGAGAAATGCTTTTAATAGCACTGATCGGGCCGTGAAGACCCTGCTAACAGGCGAGAGTTTTCTCCTCTCGTGCTCGCCGACGCTTCTTCTTCTTCTCTTCTTGTTCCGCCGGCGCTTCCAGTGAAAACAACATTCCCGGCCGCGCAGTGAAATTAATCACGTAGTTCAAGCGGGTATAGCTTTTGGATAGGCCTTGTTATAATAAGACTTCCTTGTTGTTTCAACTTGCATGAACGGACATGACCGTCTGAACTTCTGAATATTTCAATCACCCTGTCGAGTTTCCATAGTTGACGGGGTGAAGTCTCGGAATGCACGATAACAACGTCGCCTTCCTTGAAGTCCGTAGCTGTTCGATTGGCCGCGAAATGAGCAGATCGTAGTTGCAGTAGATATTCTTTTCGCCATCGCTTCCAGAAGTTTTCGGTTAGAAGCTTTCTGTAGGCGTGTCGACGAATGGTATCTGCTCGCCTCGAATTACTGTCAACTTCAACCGTATCGTAGGGTATAGCAGTTAGTCGTCGTCCAAGCAACAGGTCGGCTGGAGTCAGTGTGCATGGTTCTCCTTCGTCTGTCTCGACAAAAGTTAGAGGCCTGGAGTTGATTACTGCTTCGACCTCTGTCAGCACTGTCGTGATTTCTTCGAAATTGAGACAGGCTCTGCTGAGAATTTTACGCAGAGAAGTCTTCACAGATCGGACCAGCCGTTCCCACCATCCGCCCCACCAAGGAGCATTCGGCGCTATAAACTTCCACGAGATACCGTTAGAGGTGAGGTGGTTCGTCGCGCCCTTTTCCGTGAACATGTCAAAGAGTCTCTTTAAATCTGCTGACATTTTTTGAAATGTCCTTGCATTATCCGAATAGATAACGCAGGGTAGTCCTCTTCGGCCGACAAACCGTCGCAAGCACAATATGAATGATTCGGACGTCATGCTTGAAACGAGTTCGAGGTGGATTGCTCGTGACACGGCACACGTGAAAAGTGTAACGTAGCACTTGGCGTCCCCGTCTTGCGCGCGTGCTAGGAGAGGTCCAGCGAAGTCAACACCAACAACTTCGAAAGGGTTTGTCGGCACCATTCGGTGACTTGGTAAAGGAGCGGTCGGAGCACTTCCTGGTCTGGCAGTGAAACGTTTGCACACATTGTAGCTATGTATAACCTTCTTGACTAGAACACGCGCTCGACAAATCCAGTAGTACTCTCTGATCTGTGTAAGAGTTTCTCGTACACCTCCGTGCAAGACGTGTTCATGAGCTCTTATGGTCACCAGAGGGGAGTAATGGTGATTTGCGGGGAGAATTACTGGATGCTTCACTCCTAGCGGTAGCTCCAGAAGTGACAGACGTCCTACGACTCTGAGGATTCCGTCGGCGTCCATAAACGGGCGGAGATCGGCAATGCGCGACGTGGGTTCTAGGGGTCGTCCTCGTGCTATGCAGTTAATCGAGGTCTGCATAAAATTCTTGTTTTTGGACGCATTTGACCCAGTAGTGTTCGGCCCGAATTACTTCTGTCGCTTTCAGGTGGCCAATTTCTTCTGTCTTGTGTCGACAATGGTCTGTGAATCTGAACACCCAAGCTGTTATTCTTAATAGGTGCTGAAGCTTGCTGAAACGCTCAACGCATATAACTGGACTGTGTACTTTGGCTTCCATTACTACTTGAACAGCTGTTATCTCACTTCTGACAGCGTCGTCAAAGTCCGACGAAATGGATGGTTGGAGAGGCCATTTGTCCATGGATCCGTGTAGCCAGTCAGGACCATGCCACCATCTTGAGCACGAAGTCACCTTGTCTAACGTCACTCCCCGCGTTAGCAAATCAGATGGATTCTCCAATCCTGGGCAATATCTCCACCGGGATGGCTCTGTTCTGCTCTTAATTTCCGTGATACGATTAACCACAAACTGTTTCCATCTTGTGCAGTCTCCTCGTATCCATGACAATACAATAGTAGAGTCGGTCCACATAATGTACTCAATACGAATGTTATTTAGGGCACTCTTGACGTATGTCAGCAGTCTTGTGCCAACCAATGCACCTAAAAGCTCCAAGCGAGGTAGCGTTGTTTTCTTTATAGGAGCCACACGTGACTTGGAGATCAGCAACATGGATCGTTCATCTCTGGCCGCAACCGCGTAAATCGCCGCTCCGTACGCAGCTGGGCTGGCATCGCAGAATACATGCAGGTGCATCTCACTTGGCAACTTCCTTCCTCCGCCAAGGTAACGAGGAAGTACTATTTCCTGCAGTTGCGGGAGCTGCCGTACCCAACCTCGCCATTCTTCTTGAAGTTCATTGGGTAATTTCTCGTCCCAGCGTATTCCTCGTGTCCACAATCTCTGGAACAATATGCGTATGGCAATCGTGTATGGTCCAACGAGTCCGAGTGGATCGAATATTCTCGACGTCGCTTGTAAAATAAACCGATTAGTGTCCAGTTTATCTTTCATGAACTCTAACAGGCTCTCAACAGAAAAAGTGAATACGTCTTTTGCAGGATTCCAAACAACTCCGAGAATTTTCACCGACTTCTCATGCAGGACCACCATTTCTTGACTGGCAGATTCCTGCTGGCGTTCCAAGGCAACCATTAGGTTGGCGGAATTTGTGGTCCATTTGCGTAGGACCATGCCCGCCTCTTTCATAATTTCTTGCGCATCACAACAAAAATTGTCTGCCTCTTCTTCCGTGGCGGCGCCAGTGACTAGGTCGTCCACGTAAAACGACTCGGTCAGTTTGGTCGCAGTTTCTGCTTTGGCCTTGAGTGCTTGCTCTCTTCACATGGTAAATGGTGGTCGCTGTGAGCAGGAATGGGCTGCATGTAGCTCCAAAGGGAACATGTGTGATCCTCCATTCTTGGAGCGGAGTACCCATTAGGTTGCCTTCGGCAAACCACAGGAACCGAAAGGCGTCTCTGTCTTCCTCCCGTATTGGTATCTGCAGGAACGCCTTTTCAATATCGGCGATTACCGCTATGGGGTGTTCCCTGAAGCGCAGTAATATTTTTCCGAGGTCTTGGTACAGGTTGTCCCCCTTTTCAAGACACTCGTTGAGAGACCTACTACCTTTTTCATGCGATGACGCGTCAAAAACCACCTGAACTTTCGTGGTCAACGCTTGTTTTCTGATGACTTCTTTGTGTGGCATGTAATACACGTTGCCTTGCTCAGGAGGGAGGTCGTCGACGATTTCGGCGTGACCAGCTGGTACGTACTCACGTATGGTGTCATCGTATATTCGCAGCAGCCCTTTCTCCCTCGTTAGTCGATTAAGAAGCTTCTGCAGCCTTGTGACAGCAACCTGTTTGTTGTCCGAAAGCTCAAATCCATCCTTCCAAGGCAGTGCTACTTCATACCTTCCGCTACGATATGTGACGGTGCTCTCAAAATATTGCATCACCTTGCTAACTTCATTGGTTCTGTCACCTGCATCCGAAATTCCAAGGTGATAAAGTTTCCAAAATGTCCGTAAGAACTCGTCCGACTCGTATACTTGACTTTTCAAAACGCAAACCATTATGCCCGTTGTTGCTGGCAGTGACGTCAAACAGGTGGTGCGTCCTTGAAAAGTCCAACCAAGCTTGGAATTCATGGCAATCAGCGATTCATTGCCTTCACAAAGTAGAACGTCGCCCGTCAAGACTCTCCACATTTGATCAGAGCCGATCAGCACGCTGATTGCACTTTGCGTGATGACTGATGCATGTGTCGGTTCATCGGCTACGTCTCTGCCCAGTTTCTTAAATGAAGCGACAAAAGACACTTCCATTTTAGTTTCTTCGATGTCTTGGCATATATGCCGAATCTCAATGGCGCTTAGCACAACCTCGATGTCAGAAAACTGACTTCGTAAGCGCAGCTCCACTATTCGTCGGTTTTCTGCCGCCTGGTCTGAGGCGCTGGCGAATGTGTTGAGAGCTATCTTTATAGATCCAACACACTTGAGGCCCAGGTGTCGTGACAAGTCTTTGGTAACAAATGTGCGCTGACTTCCGCCGTCGAAGACACCTCGCACGTAGCAGCAAGTGTTGTCTCTTACCGCCCAGGCTCGAAATGTTTGCAGCAAGACGCAAGTCGATCCATCGTTGCTTCGTCGTCGTCCCCCTACCGATCCGCAAACTGTCGTGCTTGCTCTGTCATTCTTGAGTCCTTGATGCAAGCTCTGAGGGATCCTTTGTGGGTCGGACATACTTGAGGCATGGCGACCTTTGCACCTCGAGCAAGAGATCCTCCGTGTGCAGTCGCGCGCCCTATGACCTTTGGTGGTGCATCGGAAGCACCGTTTATCATTCGATAGCACTTCCTTCTTCTGCGTCAGGGGCATATCCGCAGGGCAGGCTTCTGTGGAGTGCTGTCTTGATGTGCAGAAGACACACATCTCTTTGCACGGTTGAAACCCACGATCTGAGTTCGTGTGAAGAACAGATGACGCAGGATGCTTCCAGTAGCGACTGCGGTATGGCTGCTTTGATATAAGCTGACCGCCGCTGTCTCACACGCTGCTGTCCTTATAGTCACTCTTCTCCAGGCTTTCCAGTTCGATCGAAAGGAGTTTGAGTAGACCGTCTAGTTTCGAAGAACCAGCAGCATTGTCTGCGGTAGCACTCTCGACTTGCGCAGCGCCTGCACGATGGTAGTTAACTACAACGTCTCGGGGCACCGCCCTAAGGATGATGTCGCAGAGCATGGACGAAAACGACGACCTTTCCACACCCAATGACTCCAGGCCTCGGATCTTGACGAGTACGTGGTCGTAGAGTTGTCGGAGGGCTCTTGTGTCACCAGATGAACGAACAGGAGTCAGGTGTCGTAACCTTGCGAAGTATTCCTGCTCCTGGCGCGTCTTGTCCCCGAAGCGCTTCTGCAGCATGTCTATGGCGTCCTTATGGCAATCCTTCCGTAGTTGGAAGACCCGCGACCGCTGAAGCAGCCTCTCCTTTGAGAAATAGTCGCAAATAATGAAACTTCTCAGCGGCAGTAAGACTCGCATTGTTGTGAACAATCTGGTCAAATTGCTCCCAAAACTCCACCCATTTACACACATCTCCAGAGAAGGGAGTGATCGTGAGTTTTGATAGCTTGGCTCCCGTCCTTTCCGATGGTGACGCAATGGTATAGGTAGCCGATGTCGAACCCTCGGCTGCGTGCGCAGTGTCACTTGAAATGCGGTCCCGCCTGCTCGTCAGCTCAGCAAGGGTACGCGTTGCGTTGTCCTCATATTCCAAGACTGTTTCGTACTCGGCTTGGAATTCTTCGTCCGTGATTAGGCTCTCTAGTTCCACATTTATCTTGTTTAGTTCGTTATTATTTGCCTTCAGCCTCTCGTAGATGGAGTCGAGCTGCTCATGCGTTGCGAGTCGCTACGAAAAAGGGCACTTGCCTCGTTGATGATCCGACTGTTCAAGGATCGTCGGGAAGTCCGCTTCGCCTTGAGCTTCTCCATTTTCCTGCAGGCAACTCGTAGCCGTCGGTTGGTCTATCCAGGGTAGTTCGGCACCAAAATTGTGGAATTATGGCGTACAGAAGCCGCAGAATAACTCGATTCCGTCGATATAATGGAGAAATGCTTTTAATAGCACTGATACGGGCCGTGAAGACCCTGCTAACAGGCGAGAGTCCCCGTTTTCTCCTCTCGTGCTCGCCGACGCTTCTTCTTCTCTTCTTGTTCCGCCGGCGCTTCCAGTGAAAGCAACACCCTAGAGGCCAGGTGCGACAAGCTAGAGACGGCAGTCTCGAACATATGCATGATACAAGGACACCAGACAGGTGTTAACACTAACACACAACATGGCGGTACACCAATATAATATGGAAATATGGCAATAGAACTTCAGAGGCTTCCAACCAAAAAGGAATGTCCTCCAACAGTTCATTCGGTCCACAGTAAAAAAGCCACACGTCATTGTACTACAGGAAACCCTCATAAACACGGTGTCAATACCCGGCCATACAACACACACATGTTAGGAGGTAGGAAAACGAGGCATCAGTACCCTGGTAGCCAATCAATTCACTTTTATCGTACACGACATTGGCTGTAACTCCAACAAGGTCGAGCATTTGCTCATTGAAATTATTCCTGGGAGGTACCTCAAAGAGAGCATCTTCATCCTCAACATATACAGCTCGCCCAACGATCATAAACAGAGATTTACCAACATCATCAATAAGGCAGTGAGCCGGGCCAAGGCGTGTCCGTTACTGATGGCAGGGGACTACAACGCCCCGCACCAAGCGTGGGTCTATCCCCAGTCCCGTTTCAAAGGGACAGACTTGTGGCAGGTCACAACCTACCACAACCTCCTCCTTCTCACAGATCCGGCGTTCCCCACAAGAACCGGAAACTCCTCTACGCGCGTCACTACTTCCGACCTGTGCTTCGTCATGGGCTTCAAATCGGCCTCCTGGACCAATCTGAACGAGAATCTAGGAAGTGATCATAACATTCTGGTCACAACCCTAGAGGTTGGATGCAAACCTCTACGTGAATTTGTGTTTACTGACTGGGAAGCCTTTAGAAAAATCCGGAAAACGCGCTGCCAGCAAGAGCTACAGAGCACGACAGTTAACCTGGATCAATGGACCGAGCAGCTCAGGGCAGATATTAAAACGGCGACTAGGAAGATACAGACCGACCTCGAAGTCGACCACGTGGATAGTCGGCTGGCACACCTACTCGAAGCAAAAACATCGCTACTGAACAGGTGGAAAGGGCAAAGGCTCAATCAGCGGCTTAGAAAAAAGATCGCAGAGCTTAACAAAACCATTGAGGAGCACAGTCGGGTACTAAGCCAACAGCAGTGGGATGAAATATGCAATTCGGTTGACGGGCAAATAAGAGTGGGCGCCAAGTGGAATCTCCTCAAGCACCTGCTCGACGCAACCAATGCTAGATCCAACCAAAGTAAAGTACTGGAGAGAATCGTACATGAGACCACTCGCCAAGAAGACGTGTCGAAAGCCCTGGATAACCTCGCTTGTCGGTATGTCCCCCTGGGCTTGGCCAACCCAGACGACTACCCAACGTATAGGGGCGGTTCGTGCCCCGAGTTGGACGCCCCCTTCAAAGTCTACGAGGTCAGGGAGGCCCTACACTGCCTCAATGCGAGGTCCGCGCCAGGGCCTGATCAAATCACCAATAAGGCTCTTAGCAACCTTGACGACGACTCCATAGCGTGGCTTACAGAAGAAATCAACAAGGCCTGGCAGACAGGTGAAGTCCCACGAGGTTGGAAAGAGGCTCTGGTAATCCTCATTCCGAAGCCCGGCAAAGCTCCAAAACTATCCAACCTCAGACCGAGTTTCCCTTACATCCTGCGTAGGAAAGGTAGCGGAACACGTAATTCACAATCGGATTACTAAGCACGTCGAACGGAGCGGTGTCCTTCCCTACAATATGGTGGGCTTCCGACCAGGCCTCTCGACACAAGATGCAATGAAATTAATGAAGACTCAAATCATAGACCAAGATATGAGAGACGTGCGGGGAATTCTCGGGCTTGACCTAGAGAAGGCCTTCGACAACATATCACACCGACGTATTCTGGAATCCATCTCGGATCTTAACTTAGGACAAGCTTTTCACGCTTACGTAAGATCAGTCCTGGAGAACCGCAAAGCCACGTTAAAGCTTGGAGACCACAAATCAGAAGGGTATTCACTCGGACCCAAAGGCACGCCTCAGGGAGCAGTGCTATCGCCTTTGTTGTTCTTAATGAGTCACATAATTTACGTGGCCGCAATGCACAAGTGGTACGCTTCTGAAAGGCACAAGCTTGAGACGCTCATCCGTAAAAGCATCAAAAAAGTGATAGGAGTACCAATAAACGCCAGCACGGACCGCCTTCTTCAACTAGGTGGACATAATACACTCGATGAAATCATCGAAGCTCAGGAAACGGCTCAAGTATCACGACTCTCTAGCACCCCTGCGGGGAGGGAGATTCTCGCGGTCTTAGGAATCGGCTCCACTGTAGCGATGGAACGCACATGTGAAATGTCAGGTTACCTACGGGACAACATTACGGTTGCTCCTTTTCCCAAAAACGTGCATCCACAACACAATGCGAGCAGGCGCAAAGCTTGGGCTGTGGCATTGCTCCGGAGGATAAAAGCCTCGCCTCACACGGTCACTTTCGTTGACGCGGCCCAGTACGAGCACACATCGGACTTCGTCGCAACGGTAGTCAATCACGACGGACACGTCACTTGTGCGGCCGCCATCAGAGACAGCACCCCGGCTAGGGCAGAGCAGGTTGCGATTGCTCTTGCACTTCTCGACGATGAGAGAGCTGAAATATTTACTGACTCGAGGGCGGCATTTCCGGCATTTGCCTCATGGTACCATCGCCGAGGAAGCTCATCGAATTATCAAAGGCAAAGTCATCCAGCCACATACAATCACGTGGTTCCCGGCCCATCTCGAACCCCAACTCGACTCCCTCCGCAACCTCAATGACATCGCACACGTCCAAGCGCGGGAACTAACCCTTCGCGCTGACGCCACTGCAAGTCGAGGCTCCGTCGATTCTAGGCTCGTCGAGTTCCGTGACACTCTCTCCACTTTCAACGAGGTTACCAAACACTACTACCTTGGTAGGAGACTATACCCTCCCCCACACGGCACACTAACCAGACCTCAAGCTGTCACATTACGCATGCTTCAGATGCTTCAGACGGGATCATATCCCAACCTGAATTTATTTCACTACATCAATCCAGACTGCTTTATAGTCCAGACTGCCCTAGCTGCGGACAATGTAGTACTTTAGACCACATGCTCTGGGGATGCCCCTCGTTACAGAGGGGCCCGCCTCGATGCACTGCAGAGGAGTGGAGCTCTGCTCTTCGGAGCTCCGACCAGTCACGCCAATTTTGGGCTGTCCAGAGAGCCCACGATGCGGCGCTGGAGCTTGGTCTTCCCGTCCCGACGTGGGTGCGGCCAGCGGCTTCGTCGCCTCCCTGAGAGGGGGCAACGGAGCTTCTCAGGACCTTCATTAAAGTTCTTTGTCTGTCTGTCTGTCTGTCTGTCTGTCTGTCTGTCTGTCTGTCTGTCTGTCTGTCTGTCTGTCTGTCTGTCTGTCTGTCTGTCTGTAACTTCATCGTCATTACAGAAGCTTGTCCGTTTTTGTGGTACTTTAGAATCTGTCTGTCTGTCTGTCTGTCTGTCTGTCTGTCTGTCTGTCTGTCTGTCTGTCTGTCTGTCTGTCTGTCTGTCTGTCTGTCTGTCTGTAACTTCATCGTCATTACAGAAGCTTGTCCGTTTTTGTGGTACTTTAAAATCTGTCTGTCTGCCTGTCTGTCGGTCTGTCTGTCTGTAACTTCATCGTCATTACAGAAGCTTGTCTGTTTTTGTGGTACTTTAAAATCTGTTTGTCTGTCTGTCTGTCTGTCTGTCTGTCTGTCTGTCTGTCTGTCTGTCTGTCTGTCTGTCTGTCTGTCTGTCTGTCTGTCTGTCTGTCTGTCTGTCTGTCTGTCTGTCTGTCTGTCTGTCTGTCTGTCTGTCTGTCTGTCTGTCTGTCTGTCTGTCTGTCTGTCTGTCTGTCTGTCTGTCTGTCTGTCTGTCTGTCTGTCTGTCTGTCTGTCTGTCTGTCTGTCTGTCTGTCTGTCTGTCTGTCTGTCTGTCTGTCTGTCTGTCTGTCTGTCTGTCTGTCTGTCTGTCTGTCTGTCTGTCTGTCTGTAACTTCATCGTCATTACAGAAGCTTGTCCGTTTTTGTGGTACTTTAAAATCAACTTTTGTCAAACTAAGAACACAAAATGATTGTACATTATGTTTCAACTTTATTCATTTATTCACATACGTATGTTCACTATAATATGAGTAAGCTGTAACGCCATGCAATATGAATGTAGATATCAGTTCTTGAAATACAATACAAAAATCATACGAAAGATCCACAAAACTGCCACACGTAGCTTTCGTTTTTTTTTTCCTCTTGAGTGCACGCGCGATACTGGCGATCATGCCATCATACACCAGGACAAAAAAAAAGAAATAAAGTTCTATTACAACACAACAGATCATTTGCCTCGTTTTATTGACGTGCTAATGATACACGCTCAGAAAATGCACTTAAGTGGATGTCATGGGCGACATTTTCATGACTACACTAATTAGCACAAATGAAGACCAGGACGTAAACTGTACGTTCACCTCTTGTCGTTAAAGGGCCCTAAACCACCCAGAGGTCGAAATTTAGGTGTGGTGTTGCAGTTGTGCACGAGTCTACAACTAACACGTAGCCACTAGAATTTTTCGAAATGGTGCCGTAATAGCGGAGTAATACCCCTGACATACGGGCACTCTAAAGTCCTTTAGGTAAGGGGACATCTACTGGAAAGGCGTTCAAGCGCAGTGACACACGACAAAGGAGTATTCCCGGCAAAGTTACTTTGCGGCAAAGAAGATCGGGCATCTACCTTTCGAGCGGAAAGGTGTAATCTCGCATACAGCGTGCACAACTCATCTTGAGCCACGATTTTGTAGCGATGCCTTATGACATATTCTACACTAGTCTTATCATCCACCGCTCACGGCCGGCTGATCTCATTGATAACGCCAGCGGAACGTCGCTCTGACCACCGACAAAGCGCGATACGCGCGAAAAGGCATTATTACCGGAAAGGCATCGCTACAAAATCCAGCCCCAATAGAAGAAAACCTGTTACATAACTAAGATGCCCTGTAAGTATTGGTTTTACCTTTGGAAAATGTTTTAAATTTTAGTGGTAATGCGATTTGTCGAACAGTGAATATTTACTCTAGCTATACTCAAACGACCGCAGCACGTCGCTAGCACCGCCATGTTAAATTCTAAATATGCGCACTATAAGCCATCAAAAATTGGAAAAAAAATGTTTTTAGCTTCTACAATAACTAAATGTAATCTACATGCGCAGCTTCTTGTAAATGTTTTCTCTCTTGCTGCTTTAACAAGCAGCGCTTTTTTCTCTTTTTTTCTTTTTTTTTTTTGCGGCGTTCATTTGAGGAACCACCTAAAGAAGTTAGTGCGTTGCCGTGTGTCATCGGTGCAACTCCTTTCTGCAAAGGGTCCTTCGGAGTAACAAAAGGGGTTTCCTGCAAAAGACTTTACTTTTGCCCGTGTGTCAGGGGTATTACACGCGTTTGATGATCGAAAAACAGCCCTCGCTCGTTTCGCTCTTTCCTTCGCTACTCTCCTCATCGGCTGGTCTCCCCTCCTCGCCGAGTGCTTCTCGAAAGGTCACGTGACAAACGTCATCGTCAACGCGCTTCTCAAAACACTGAATACTTCCGGTCACGTTCACGCTAGCGGCACATATACCGACGGCGAGCCGTCCGCCAGTGCCGTAGAACGTCTGCCGCGCGAGAGGTGTCCAAAGTAGACGGCAGTTCGGCCGGCGCCCCGCCCGCTGCACCATCAATGGCCCAATCGACGACCGCGAACCTGCGCGCCTCCGCCACCGGCAACGAAAACATCAGCTGCAGCCGGGAGACGACAGGCTCGGCTGTGCTCGCATCGCAGCCGACGGCGCCGCTAATATCAGCGTATTTTTCTTCTTTGTGTACAAGTATTGCGAAGAGCGATAACAACGATAAGAAAATATTGCGGCTTGTGAGCGTCGCTATTTCATTACAAAGCGCCGCCCGTTTAGCTTTGAAGGGAACCAGAAAAGGCCTAGCGAAGATATCGGCGCCGTCGAGCGATCAGCTGCGGTGAATCTGCCGCACAAATGAGTCCCAGTCTCATCCTCTCTACGTACGGCAAGGAAATATTGCCGTTCGCGAGCAAGAACCACTGTCGAACGGCGGCCCGCGAATGGCAAACGGCGTGCGATGAGTTACCGTGCCGGTAACGTGGACTCATCGCTTCTCGGCTACCCGCTGTTGCTGCGGTGCCGGCCCGTCTTATGCGAAGCGTACCGCTATAGACCCTGTGTTGCGCGCATGTCTGGAAAGGCCAATACTGCCGCACTCTGCTCGCGCAGCTAATCAGACCGCTAAGCACGACTGTGTTGGAACGCGAGCGATTTAGCAATTGCGTTGCGGGCTGTAATTACCGAATCGCAAGGGCGCACAAACGAGCAACACGACGAGGAAGAGCAGAAAGCGCGCGTACCTGCTAGCAGACTAACCGGAAGTCGTAGGTTCTTGCTCAACCAATGGACATCGTTTCCGCAGTTGACATCACCAGATTCCCCCTGCTGCGCGTTTACTTGAAATGTTCAAAAAATATCTGAGGTGGTTTAGGGACCCTTTAAAGACACGGAAGACCATCTTCGAAGTGTTATTGGACCAGCGCACGATGTGCAATCGGTGAGAGTCGTGCGACATCGTTCGAACAGCAACAGGCAACGAACGGTACCATCCTTTGCCAATTAAGACTTCTTTACTTCTCCCCTCGGTGGCATCGGGTGCCACACCATAATACTCACAAAAAACCAAGGGGACTGCTGCGCACACCACACACTGCGAGCGAGTACCAGTAGCGCGAGTCGGCCCACACCGGCCACCATTCGTCGGTCAGAAATCGAAAAACATCGAAACCCAGCAGACGACCCAGCTCTGACGGAACCGTTCGGCACGGCTCATTCAAGGAGAGAGAACCGGCTTCCTCACTCTGAAAGAACAGCCGCTCACTTACTGAACCACGGCTCCCTCGCTCTTCAAAAGAGCGGCCCGCTCCTGACCGCTCAGGAGCGAGCCGGGTCTTCTGAAGAGCGAGGGAGCCGAGGGGAAAAGAGCGGCTCTCAGGAGCGAGCCGAATCTTTTGAAGAGCGAGGGAGCCGTGGCGAAAAGAGCGGCTGGCTCCTGAGCGCTCAGGAGCGAGCCGGATCTTTTGAGCCGCTCTTTTGAAGAGCGAGGGAGCGGTGGTTCAGTAAAAGTGAGCGGCGGTTCTTTCGTTCTTCAGCCGAAGGCGAGGGGGCGAAGGCGACTCTTGCGAGAAAGGGCGGGCGGGCAGTTGCTTTCTCGTACCGCTAATAGATGGTGCGGAAGTCGCACCCAGCATAAAATCCCTTGATGTAGGAAAGTACCGCCACTCTTTGTACTCTGCCGCCGGCGCGCGACCTCCTCGCCTCCTCCTCGCCCCTCGCGAGTCCCCTCCGCGGCAGACGGTCTTGCGCCCGTTTTCCTGCACGATGATTGGTCTCCCTGCCGTTGGCCTTGGAAACGAGCGGAGCTTGCGTTTTGCTTGTGTTTTGCTTTTTCGTTCGCGCCATTTTGCGCCTCAGCTCGGCTGGCTCGGCGTATAGAGAACGTCGCACGCTAACATTGCACGCTGTTTCGTGCACTCTGCTGGCGCTATGCCGTGCTGCTGCGCATATAACTGCAGCAAGAAGGCTATGCAGTTTTTACGATATCACAAGGAAAGCGTGATGGCTTGCGCAAGAAGCAGTGGCTGCACAACATTGGCCGGAAGAGCTTTGTTCCGACAAGGAACAGTGTTGTTTGCGAGTTAAGGCGCCTTTCTTATTGCTCGTATCAAAGCATCCCCTAATGCTGCATTTTTCCAATTCTTGCGGCTTGCTCATTAGCGTTTTTGCTGCGGCAATTTGTACGTTGCATAAAAATGGGGTTCTCCTCAGAATGCTGAATATTCTGCTGGGACTCCATCACCTCGCACGTCGTCAACTCTTATTCAATCGGAAATGGCATATTTGTACACTAGCATTGTTTCTCATTCTGAATATTATATGATACTCTTCTACGTTATCTGTATCTTGTCAAATAACGTTTTTGGCGCGTGCACGAAAATAAAGCATCTTACTGACCATTATTTTTGTTTTTTAAGTGATAAATGTTTTTCTGATGTCTAATCAAAATCACAATTTTAACTATCCGCCTACTACACAATTAAACGGTATGCTGGTGTGAACTATCAAAATACCTTTTCCAGAGGCGTTTCTTTTGCCTAAAAATATAGAATGCCTTCTCCCACAGGTATACCGATTATTTTTTAAGCTTCATTGACACCGACGCCTAAAGAATAATCTGTAAATACCTTTCCTCAGATTCTGTTATTGTGGGTGATGAGTGGCTGCCGGCACCGTTTCATCGCACTGAAATTGCGCAACCGTCCTATTCAATGCAGAAACCACAGCGCAAAAGCTACTTTGACATTGAGACAAACACATGGACGGACGATGCTCTCGGAAGTAATTCATTATAAGAAGGCACACTGAATATAATACCTGCGGTGCACATGCGCGCACATACAAGAAAAAACTGCCAAACATAGAGCGATCTGCCACAAGCAATACTAGATCAGATGCAAAAAGTAAAGCAGCGTATCGTGTGGCAGAAAAAATAACTGGAGTATAGAACTCGCCTCAAAGCTCCTTTTACATCAGTGTGTGTCATTCATACGGCTTTAAGATAAAAACAACCTCCTCATAAACGTTGTCTTCGGCATTCTCCCATGCTGTTATCACCATTTTTCAAAATATTCTACGTCACTGGGGCGCGCAACTGGCCCAAAATAATGCGCCTCCATCGAATTCTGCGGCCCGTCCGCGGGAGCCCAGGCGCAATAGCGTGCCGTGCGCAGCGCGCGCAGCCGGCGGGCGAGGAGAATTGAGGAGGAAAGCGCGCGCGCGGAGGAGAGTGTCGCTACTTTCAAGATCAAGGGGCTTTAACCCAGCATAGAGTTACTGTATATGCTCCCTTTTGGTAGCATATACAGTAACTCTAACCCAGCAGAAGACCCGGCTCTGACGGAACGCATCGGCACGGCTCTCTTAACGCGAGAGAACCGGCTCCCTTTCTCCAAAAGAACCGCCGCTCATTTTTACTGAACGACCGCGCACTCGCTCTTTAAAAAGAGCCGCTCACAAGATCCGGCTTGCTCCTGAGCGACCCATCTCTATCCGCGTGCATGCGAAGTGGGAAAGGAGGACTTCAGCGGCCGCCCTCCTCCTCCCGGCTGCGCGCCCTCTTTCTCTACCTTCTGACCTCATCAGTGACGTCATGGAGGCATTGTTTTGTTTGTGAATTATTTCCAGTAGGATATCCGGCAGCCGCCAGTGGTGGAAGCGCCGCGGCCGTCGCGTATCGGCTTGGGACCGAGCCTCCCATCGGAGGTATAGGAAGTTTCAGGCCCCTGCCGGAACATCGACAATTAACAGTTCTTTATCAAAAAGTACATGAACGTTTCAAGCGCTGAAAAGTAAGCCTTTCACCGTCAGTGTTCAAGTGGGGTTTAAAAAAGTGTGAAAAAGGTGCTTACTCTCGATTTATATGGCAGCTTCCAATTTCTAGAAATAACGTTGTATAATTGTGATTGTGACACAAAATAATATATTCGTTACACAAAACACATCGTGCGTAATTAAAGGCCTTCTAGAGGTGTACGAACCTCACAATATTTACAGAGAGAGAAATAACATTTATTAGCCCCGAAGGAACTAAAGCCCAAGTCCAGGCCTCCTGGTAGGCTCATGCCTCCTGGCCCAGCACGTTCTTGACGTGCTGCACCAGAAGCGGCCACCATAGTTTTTCAAACCTTCGTGGGGGAGTGGTCCACTCCTCCCAGCTGCAAGGACGCTGGTTGTGTGGTAATTTGGAAAGTATTGTCTTTTTAAAGATGTCGTTTGCAGGGCACTCCCACAAGATGTGTTTATTTGATGGATAGGCCCCGCACTGTTTACAAGTGGGAGAGCCTGGGTCTCTGTTAATACAGGGTGTTTCAGCGAACACTTTCAAAATTTATTTAAGGTTGCCTGTGGCAGATAGCCCAATTCTAGTTAATGAGCTGGTCTACTCGAAGAGGCGGACATTACTTGCACAAAAAATTGAAGTGCATAATCGACTAATTAACAAAAAATTACTAATTAAGTTTTTAACTAATTACCTGATGGCCCATATTGCAATTTACAAATTGTAGCCGTGGAGTTCGCAAGGCGGATCCACTTGGAATGAATTCTCGGGATGACACCAGTTTCGAGATATTAATTCCTGAACTTTGCGGAGAAATGCATTGGCGTTCCAGTTAATTTTGTGCTTCAATGCAAAAAGCGACATTTTGTTAAGAACCTAACTACAACGCCAATCCATTTCTCCGCAAAGTTCGAGAATTAATATCTCGAAACTGGTGTCATCTCGAGAATTCGTTCCGAGTGGATCCGCCTTGCGAACTCCACGGCTACAATTTGTAAATTGCAATATGAGCCATCAGGTAATTAGTTAAAAACTTAATTAGTAAATTTCTGTTAATTATTCGGTTATGCATTTCAATTTCTTGTGCAAGTAATGTCCGCCTCTTCGAGTAAACCAGCCCATGAACTAGAATTGTGCTATCTGCCACAGGCAACCTTTACGAATTTTTGAAAGTGTTCGCTGAAACACTCTGTATAATGCGTATAGTGTGGTGTGAGTAATGTGTGTGTGTGTGTGCTTTTCGTATGATTGGGGCGTACTTTCTCGAATGCGTGTAGGATGGTGGGTTGATAATTGTTGATGCTTCCCTACGAGTCTTCAAAATATGTATCCTTTCTTTCCACTGCATCTTCTGCTCTTTTCTGGGGTTGTAAGCATCTTCAACAGGCCAAAGGATAGGAGGTCCCGATTTTTCTGCGCGGGTGAGCTGGTGTGCTCTTACATTTCCTCGCAATCCTTGATGGCCTGGATCCCATTGTAAGCGTATGCGTAGAAGGGGGTGAGCATGCATGTACATGTGGAGCTTTGTGCGTATGTGGTAAGGAAGGTCGTCATTTTGAATGTCTCTGCAAGCGCTTTCACTGTCTCTTCGGATTGTGATCGTGTCAGATGTGTGTGTCATTTCCGTTATGGCGAGCATTACTGCGAGCAATTCCGCGTCGTGAGGCGTTGGGACTCCCAAGTAATTTTTCACAAGCGTCGAGTCATGGCCCACGACCGCTGCTTTGCTGATTTCGGCATTATGACTGGCATCTGTGTAGTACGTGCTTTTATCATCTGTCCTCTACATTACACTTGTTCTTTTTTAGCGCCTATTTCGATTCTTTTCCGGGTGCATTTTTTTGGAATGGGATCTACGGTTATCCTTGGCAGATCATCCCATGATGGTAGTTTCGGGGGAATTGGGGGTAAGTTAGCGGTTTCGTATCCCAATCTATTCAGTATTCGTCGACCCTGATTAGATGATTATAGTCTCTGTATTTGTGCTTGATTGTGCATGTCTATTCTGTCTTCTAGTGAGTTAAAGAGGCCCGTTGCTTCAATTTTATGGTTAGGTGCAAACTTAGGAACTCGCAGGGCAAGTCTAGCACACTTTCTAATTTTAATGTCTATCTTTTCGCGCTGAGTGCTGGTTATCTTAGCGTATGGTAGATAGTACATTATCCTAGAAAAGATCAAGGCTTCTATAACCTTACGATGTTCATGTTCTTTCATTCCTCTCCTTTGTCTAGTTATTCTACGCATGATTGCAAGGATCTCTTCCAGTTGTACGGGCAGCTTCTGCACCCATGTTGATGCTTTACCATTGTCCTGTAGAAAAAAAAACGAGGATTCTTATGGTATTCTTGCGGGGTAAGACTGCGTCTTTCATTCGAAGTTTGATTAAATTTTTATATTCTTCGGCTCGCTTGCTAACGTCTTCAATAATGACAATATATTCTGATTTCTGAGGGGAACATTCTAGCCCTAGTGTTTCGGCGTAGTCACGTATAGTATCTAGTCCACATTGAATAATGTGTTCTTGTCATCCTGGTGATCCTCGACAGCACCAAATAGTTATATCGTCGGCGTACAGATTATGTTCTAGGTTTCGTATTTGTTCTAGTAATGCGGGTAGCTTCATCATCGCAATGTTAAATAAAGTCGGCGAGAGAATAGAACCTTGGGGTGTTCCGCGCGTGATTGGATGGCTAGGTGACACATATTCATCAAGTCTCACATTAACCGTCCATTCACTTAGGAAGTCCTTAACATAGTTGTATACTCTAGGCCCAGGTTTAGTCGCCTTGAGGTTTTCTAGAATTGCGCGGATCAAAAGCTCGTTGCATATCGACCCCTACGATTGTTCTTAGCTGAGCTGTACTTGGTAATTCGAACACCTGGTTTTTGATCCTCAGCATAGCGTCCTGAGTGCTAACATGTTTTCTGAAGCCTATTATTGTCTCGGGTAAAAGTTGAAGGCCTTCCAGGTGCCACTCAAGGCGTTCTAAAACCATCTTCTCCCTTAATTTTCCTATACAGGAGGTTAATGATATGGGCCTAAAATTTGATACTTTGTCGGATGGTTTTCCTGTCTTAGGAATTGGTATTACTACTGCCTCTTTCCATTGTTTTGGAATTACACCTTGTTGCCATGCTCTGTTTATATGTTCCAGCAGAGCCTCTTGATAATTATCTGGCAAGTTTCTCAACATTGCGTACGTGATTCCATCTGCTCGAGGGGTAGTGTTCCGTTTTAAGCTCTGCATGGCGACATGTAATTCACGAAGGGAAACAGGCGAGTTGATGCCTTGGGCATTGTCGTTACCAGACTCGTCGAAATCTGGTAAGGGATGACCGTCGCTTTTGATTGGAAAAAAGGTATGCAAAATTCTACAGCGATCTCCTCTGCATTTTTATTTTCCAACATTTGCAGTTTAGTTATCGCGTGCCTTGGTTTCGCCTGGCCTAGAAGGGTCCTCAATATTTGCCAAACCTTCGGGGTATGCAGCTGTCCGTTAAGCTGATAACATGTTTGAAGCCAGTTCTCGTTGGCTAATTCCTGGGCATAATCTTGTGCTTCTATTGTGATTCTTTGAATTGTCTTGCGTAATGCTTTGTTTAATTTATTCTTTTTGTATTTGTTGATTAACCGGTGGCGCTTGTCCCAGAGATTTAAGAGATGGGAGTCAACATAGGGGTGATCTTGATCTCTTCCTATTTCCTTAGTGGTCTTTTTGTAGACAGATTTAATATCTTCCACCCAAGTATCTAAGTCATCCCCTGGGTCTCTCTGTATTAGTTGAGCTCGCATATCGTCCCATTTAGTAATCTCTGTTTTACTAAAAGTTCTGTTTTTGGTTCGTCCTTTTTTCACTATAAGCTGCGTTGTAAGGATAAAATGATCGCTACCCATGTTCTCTAGGCTGTTCTCCCACACAGCATTCATGGGTCCTCTGAACCATGTTAAGTCCGGGTTCGTGTCTTTCTCGACGCTGTTGCCTGTTCTAGTAGCAATCGTGGTATCATTTAACAGAGTAAACTGTACGTTATTCGTAACGTATTCTAACTTTCTGCCATTCGGTGCCGTCCAGTCATATCCCCAAGCTTTACTTGGACTGTTGAAGTCCCCTGCTAAGAGAATGGGGTATTTTTTAGGCCCCTTAAGTGTTTTTCGAGCCACTGAATGTTGTTATTTGCCTTGTTAGGAAGCCAGTAAGTATTTATGAAAATTATTTCCTGTGTGCTCTTCGGGATTCTGCACTTTATCGTTACGTACTCTTGCTCCTCTGTATTGCCCCCTGCCGTGTCGAGCTGTACCGCCGCTAATTCATTCTTAACGTAAGTTACAGTCATGCCTGGTGCATAAATGTTATTTGTATCTTTCCTACATTTTCTTTTAATACTGGGTTGCTGAAATAGTTGGTATCCTGGTATTGTTATCCCGTTTGATTCCTGCACCATAATTATATCAGGTGGTCTAGGTTCCTTTCCAATTAGCTGCAACAGCAGCGCCTTTTTCTTTCTGAAACCTCTGCAGTTCCATTGCCAGATTATTATTTTATTTTCAGTTGGAGAGCTTCTTTTATTTCCGATACCGCTATTCATGGTGGGTGTCATGTTCCCTGGGGATATTTGTGTTCTCCGAGTCCGGAATTACTACCTTGTTAGGTGTTTCATCTTGTGAGTAATGCGAGAGGTTTTGTGTGCGCTTTCTCGTCATGTTGAGAATTGTCTCGATACGGTTAATCGTCCTTTCTGTTTTTTCTTGTCTTTCTGTGATTAATTCATTTTGATCTGCTAATTTTTCTATGATAGCATCCCTTTTCTGCATTTCTGCTTGCAGGTTCAAAATGTTTTCCTGCATTGTAGTAACTACAACAACGATTTGATCTAGTCTGCTTAGGACCTCTGTCATTTCCGTTTCATTGTTATGGTGTGTACCTGTGTCCCCTTCTTTCTCTTTAATACTCGTTGGTAGATGTCTAATTATGTTCCTTTGAGATTGCGATGTCTGAGCTGCTTTGAATGCCTGACAGTAGGAAGGGTGTGGATTACCGGTGTGATGTGAGGGTGAAGACTTGGCAGCTGGTGAAAGATACGAACCACTCAACCACGTACGTTGCTCTTCTCGGGAACTTCTTTTGTCTGTCTGTGTTCCTGAAGGGGTCCTGTTCGTCTTTTATTCGTTTCCTCTTGGTTTCTAGTGTAGTCGTGGAGCCTCTCTGCCAGCTTCCTTGTTAGCTACGTACGGTGCTCTTGTTTTGGTTGTTGTCTCTACTGTGGCTGGCACTTCGATCACGTTGCTTTTCTGGGCTACTAAGTCTTTCGAAGCGGTTTCTTGTTGGGAGCTCAGGCCAGTTGCTTCTACTGGGGCTCCTACTGCGGCTGCGGTGCTTGTTCTTTGGTTTGCCGGATTGCTTGGCGGGCTCGTGCGGTTCCTCATCTTTCATAGCGTTTAAGTAGCGTTGCTTGCGGCTTCTTGCAGCTTCTCTTCTCGCTTCGTCAGCCTCTTGACGTACTGGACAATCGGGGTAATTTGCTGCATGCTCTCCACCGCAATTTCGGCAACATAACTCGCAGTCATGAGGAGTGTCGTCATTGGATCCGGGAGGCAACTTAGTTCCACATTTTGCACAGGCCACAAATTTATTCTTGTGAGGACATACGTCCGCGCCGTGTCCAATTTGAAGGCATGAATTGCACAGCGTGCTGCGGGGCCTATACGGGAATATTCGGACGACCAGTCGACAGTAGAGAGCATATCATGGCAAATATGTTCCCTCGAGAGTTATGAGGATTGTTTTCGAGGAACCGATGCGTCTTACTTGCAGTATTTTAGCTCCTTGCACTTCTACCTCCCTTTCAAGTTCTTCCTCTGTAACGGCACACTGTATATCATGAATTACACCTTTGACTGTGTTCGTGCCATTCGCCTGGTATGTGAGGACCGGGTGCTGTGTTCCCATTATCGAAACTTGCCGTATGCGAAGTTTCTCTATTGCTGTTGGGCGGTAGCTGTCAACTTCTATTAGGTTTTGTACAGTCCTCACCTTCACGTAGGTATCTTTGTTTTCCGTAGTTGTCAAATCCATTTACAGAGAACTGGAAATTAATCAAAATGCGTACACAATGACAACGTGCAACAGCAGTGTAACAAGACACGACTAACAACATACAGGAAGTCGGTAACAAAAGTTTACGTAATTACGAAGGCTTTAAATTTTCAAATAAGAACATTGGTCACCACTGACTACAACGTACATATCTAAGACGCTGTACTGCATAAAAAAGGCCCCCATTAGAACGGAAAAAAATTCTGGTCGTATCTGCCTGCGCTCCGCTCTCCTGTCTTTTCGACGAATATCGTGGTACTTTTGATAATGCCTTCCAAGTTTTAGCTGGTCGTTGTTTTTAAACGAGTAGGAACCTGATTCGAGTCACGGGATAGGGCCAAAAAGTGTTATTTTCCCGTTTTTCTTCGATTCCTTCGCGGGCGGCCGACGGGCCCAATATGGCGATTGATCATACCCTCTGAGCTGTGACCATGACAAACAAGCAGGAAGACGCGCATTGTGTCGCCGTCCCCGACGAAGGCGCGTGACACAAAATAATATAATTGTGACACAAAAGACATCGAGCATAATTCAAGGCATTCTAGAGGCGTACGGACGTCACCATATTTACAGAGAACAGGACATGAATCGAGATGTGTACACTCGCACATAATCGCTGCTAATGCAGTGATTATGCGCGCTTCCAGAGTCGTAACCTTGTGCTTTAAAAAAGTAAAAATTGCTTTGAAGTTTACGCCCAGATAAATCATCGTCGTAATAAAGCTGGATAGGAGGTATAGAATGTACGTAGTACGTACAAGCCTACGCCCCAACCTCCCGTCAGGCTGATGAAGAAATAGAGCAGTTTCATGAAGAAAATGAATGAGCGATAAGAAAGGTGCAAACTCTGTATACTGTAGACATGGGCTACTTCAATGCAAAAGTGGGGGAAAAGCAGGCTTGTCAGCAAGCAATTGGCAACTGCAGCATCGGTTCTACGAACACTAGAGGGGAGATGTTGGTAGAATGCGCGGAATGGAATGATCTCTGAATAATAAATACCTTCATCAGGAAGCGCAGCAACAGGAAGTGGACCTGGAAAAGCCCTAATGGAGAAATAAGGAATGAAATAGTTTTAATACTCTGCTGATCCCAGCATAGTGCAGGATGTAGAAATGTTAGGTAGGGTATATTGCAGTGGTCATAGGTTGGTGAGGTCTAGGATTTCTCCCAATTTGAAAAGAGAAAGAGTAAAATTAGTCAAGATGAAACAGGGCAACCTAGACGCAGTCAGGGTAAAACCAGGCCAATTCAGGCTGGTGCTCGCAAACAAATAAGCAGCCTTAGAACAGAAAGATGAGGAAAACATAGATGTGATGAATGAAACCGTAACTAGGCTGATCTCACAAGCGGCAATTTAAGTGGGAGGTAAGGCACCAAGGCAACCGGTAGATAACCTCTCCCAAGTAACAAACGACCTAATAAAGAAACGACAGAGCATGAAAGGGTCAAACGATCCAATAGAATTCTCTGAACTGTCTAAGCTGATCAAGAAGAAGAAAGTAAGGGATATTCAAAATTAAAACGTGTGGAAGATTGAGAACGCCGTAACTATGGACGATGCATGAAATCAGTGAGAAGAAAACTTGGCATAGGACAAGGCAAGACGTGTGCACTGAAAGTTAATCGGGGTAATAGCATCAGCAATTTAGGTGACATAGTAAAAGCAGCGGAAGAATTCTATACTAACATGTACAGTTCCCAGACCAGCCAAGCTACTTTCTTTCGAAGTAGTGATGAACACGATACAGAGGCTCCTCCTATAACTAGCGATGAAGCTAAAAGCGCCTTGCAGAATATGACGAGGGGAAAAGCTGCTGGGGGAGTTGGAATAACAGTCAATTTAATCAAAGATGGAGGAGATATCATGCTTGAAGAAGTTGCTGCCGTTTAAACACAATGCCTCACGACTTCAAGTGACCCACCCATAGAGCTGGAAGAACGCCAACGTTGTACTAATCCATAAGAAGGTAGACGTTAAAGAATAGAAGAATTATAGGCCCATTAGCTTGCTTTCAGTATTGTAGAAAATATTCACGAAGGTAATTTCCAATATAATCAGGGCAACACGAGTTTGGTCAACCAAGAGAACAGGCTGGATTCAGTAAGAGATATTCTACGATGGATCATGTCCATGTCATCAATCATCATCATCATCAGCAGCAGCAGCAGCCTATATTTATGTCCACTGCAGGACGAAGGCCTCTCCCTGCGATCACCAATTACCACTGTCTTGCACTAACTGATTCCAACTTGCTCCTGCGAATTTCCTAACTTCAACACTCCACCTAGTTTTCTGCCATCCTCGACTGCGCTTCCCTTCTCTTGGTATCCATTCTGTAACCCTAACAGTTCACCGGTTATCCATCCTACGCTATAACATGGCCTGCCCAGCTCCTATTTTTCCTCTTAATGTCAACTAGAATATCGGCTATCCCCGTTTGTTCTCTGATCCACACCGCTCTCTTCCTTTCTCTTAACGTTAGGCCTAACATTTTTCGTTCCATCGCTCTTTGTGCAATCCTTAACTTGTTCTCGAGCTCCTTTGTTAACCTCCAAGTTTCTGACTCATATGTTAGCACCGGTAGAATGCGATGATTGTGCACTTTTCTTTTCAACCACAGTGGTTATCTCCCAGTCAGGATTTGGTAATGCCTGTCGTATGCACTCCAGCCAAATTTTATTCTTCTATAAATTTCTTTTTCTTGATCAGGGTCCCCTGTGAGTAGTTGACCTAGATAAACGCACACCTTTACAGACTCTAGAGGCTGACTGGCAATCCGGAATTCTTGGTTACTTGCCAGGTTATTGAACATTATCTTTGTCTTCTGCATATTAACCTTCAACCCCGCTCTTACACTTTCTCGATTAAGGTCATCAATCATTTGCTGTAATTCGTCCCCATTGCTGCTGAATAGGACAATGTCATCTGCAAACCGAAGGTTGCTGAAATATTCGCCGTTGATTCTCACTGCTAAGCCTTCCCAGTCAAAGTGCTTGAATACTTCTAAGCATGCAGTGAATAGCATTGGAGAGATTGTGTCTCCTTGCCTGACCCCTTTCTTGATAGGTAACTTTCTACTTTTCTTCTGGAGAACCAAGGCTGCTGTGCAATCATTGTAGATATTTGTCAAGATATTCACGTATGACTCCCGTACTCCTTGATTACGCAATGCCTCTATGACTGCTGGTATCTCTACTGAATCATGCTTTTTCATAATCTATGAAAGCCATATAGAGAGGTTGATTGTACTTAACTTATTTCTCTAGTACCTGATTGAGGACATGGATATGATCCATCGTAGAATATCCCTTCCTCAAGCCAGCCTGTTTTCTTGGTTGTCTGAAGTCAAGTGTTGCCCTGATTCTATTTGAAATTACCTTGGTGAATATTTTATACAATACTGAAAGCAAGCTAATGGGTCTATAATTCTTCAATTCTTTAACGTCTCCCTTCTTATGGATGAGTATAATGTTGGCGTTCTTCCAGCTTTCTGGTACACTTGAAGTCGTGAGGCATTGCGTATAAAGGGCCGCAAGCTTTTCAAGTATGATATCTCCTCCAACCTTGATTAAATCGACTGTTATTCCATCTTCTCCAGCAGCTTTTCCCCTGGTCATGTCTTTCAAGGCCCTTCTAACTTCATCGCTATTTATAGAAGGGGCTTCTGTATCCTGTTCATCACTACTTTGAATGAAAGGAGCTTGGCTGCTCTGGGTACTGTATAGGTCAGTGTAGAATTCTTCCGCTGCTTTTAATATGTCATCGAAATTGCTGATGATATTACCCTGCTTATCTTTCAGTGCATACATTGTACCTTGTCCTATGCCTAGTTTTCTTCTCACTGATTTCATGCTGTGTCCATATTTTACAGCTTCCTCAAACTTTTCCCCGCTATAATTTCGGATATCCATTACTTTCTTCTTGTTGATCAGTTTCGACAGTTCAGCGAATTCTATCTGATCTCTCGAGTTTGACAATTTCATGTTTTGCCGTTTCTTTATTAGGTCCTTTGTTTCTTGAGAGAGCTTACCTGCTAGTTGCCTTGGTGCGTTACCTCCCACTTCCATTGCTGCTTCTGAGATCAACCTAGTTACGGTTTCATTCATTACCTCTGTGTTCAGGGGCGTAGCCAGAAATTTTTTTCGGGGGGGGGGGGGGGTTCACCGGCCCGACCGGGGGGGGGGGGGGGGTCGAGCGTCTGCTTTCCTCTACGTGACGTGATCGATAATAAATATCGGTAGTTTAAGCAGACTCTATGCAGGTATATCAAAGACATGGGACCAGTTACCTAATTAAATCTCAGTAACGTAAAAATTACTGGCGGCTACTCCACTGTACTGGAAACAATACGCACTAGGTTTGCTTCGCGTAACGCCGTTCCTCCTTTTTTTTTTAAATCGTGCTGCGTGATAGCTGGGACACCCTGTATGTCATTGACGTTCTCGCCCGCCGCAACCTTTTTAATTACTGGTTCCGTAATCCCCCCCCCCCCGGCTCGCGTGTGCTTGTGGGGAAATTAAGTAAAAAGTAAAGCAAGCTCAGTAAAATACAGTAAGTACGACAGGCACAGTGGGCGTTTGGAGCAACGGTCTCTCATCGCGCCACTGAATGGACGAATCTTCGAAAACGCATCATTGAGACGACCCGTCCGATCGGAGCAGACATCATTAATTGTTAATCTCCGTTAAGCGTAGATAGCGTCGTCCTCGTCGGGGCGAAGTGCGTTTCACAAGTCAAGGACGGCTATACACGTGAAAATGCACGTGTGACCAGGCTATACGCGTACTCCCATAGCAATAGCTTGTTCGCTGCGTCTTTGCGCTAGAAAACTTAAACACGCGCAAAAACGCGTAAGGCTTTTTTTTCGAAGCTTTCGTCGCCCTGCTCCCTCATACGAGAGGGTTGCATTTTCTGCGACAAGTGCATGGGCCGCTGTGTCTTCCGCTGTGTGCGAGCGTGCAGCCGTCATTTGCCTTTACGTCAAAAGATTCGGAATTGTACAGAATATTTCACCGCACAGCATAGATATGGCATGTGTACGCATTTTAAGTAGAGCGTGCAACTCATTTCTGCTTCACTTACACCGGTGCTAACAGGAAGCGGCCTTGTACCTCACCGAATCTCGAATGCTTGGTGTACTAGTGATGCATGAATGAACTCCGGTCCTGTTCAGTGCATAGTGCACATAAACAATTTCTCAGGACGCGTGAACTCCGACGACAACCGTCAGCGCCTGTAACAAGAATTTACTTACGCTGTACTGCGCACAGCAGTAATCCATGCTTGTCGGCTGTCTGTTCCATGCATTCTGTTGTGAGTCGGTGGAATTTCACTGCTGGCATCAACCCCTTCGTGTGTACATTGCTGGTTTGGGATTCCACAACACAACAGCAACTACCAGCCTTCCGTAATTGCTGGTTTGGGATTCAACAACACAACAGTAACTACCAGCCTTCCGTAGGGGCGCAATCGCAAACAAGAGACGTTTCGCGCGCAGACTAATAAGGCTACGTTCACACCTGGTCTCAGAGCTGTCGGAAGCGGCAAAATCTTGCAAAAATTCGCCCGGCTAGGCGGCAAAACAGGCAGAAAAACAGGCTGCGAGCCAAATCGGTCTCGGGCCGATTTTTTCGCCATGGTGAAGCGGAAACGCGGCGGAAAGTCGTTCTGCTTCACTGGAAGCTACACTAGCATGTAAACAACCGGTCGTAAAATTGAACATGGCACCAAAAGTGTAGGCTGTAATGCTGATCGACGCGATCAAGAACCAGCCCTTGCTCTACGAAAAGAGTGGCACTAAAACGTACTGTCAGCAATACTCGCGATAGTATTCAACGTCGCGCGACCGGATCCAGGCGCGGCAACGAAGCCTTGGCGTGACCCAACTTCTCGCGCTTTTGCAAAGCCAGGCGAACCCACCACCGCCGTTTCCGAGGTGTCCGCGTCTTCCGTTTATTCATTGTCCCTTTCTAGAAAACAAGTAGGTAGAAGTATAAAAGCCATTTCTTCTTCCACTTCCACGGCAGACAATAGTTAGGCAGATTCCTCGTTGGCGCTCCATAATTCTCATCGCACGTGTACGGTATGTTGCAGAAGTCGCGGGGTGCTTTTCTCGTCGCGACGATAGATTGGGAGCGTAGGTCTCACGTAGGACGCGCAGTCTTTGGCGAGCCCCAACACAATTAAGGGCCAGCCCGGGTTTTAGCTGTGGTGTTCCCGTTGCTCCTTTGGTGTGCTGGAGGCGCCGACAATACGAAATGATGAAATGTTATTACAACTTGCAAATAAAAGCTATTAAAGAAATATTATCTCGCCTAGGCACGATGGATGGATGGATGGATTGATGAGGCTGAACCCTTTAAACCGGGCGGTGGCATACGCCACCTAGCCATGAATACTAACATATTTTGTACTTTGTGGTGGGTGAAATTTCACCCCTGCCTTGATTTTATCCACCAATCAGATAACCTCTGTTTGGTTATTTCTACCCGTTTAAAGTCTATTTTGCCTTCACTGTCCCTAAACCCCAATGCTTTGAAAAAATCAGCCCCGTTGCTTTGCACTGTAGGGTTAAGCCCTTTACAGAAAAGTATGAGGTGTTCAACCGTTTTCTCTTCTCCACACGCACAGCACAACGTGTCTATACCTTGGTACTTGACTCGGAAGATCTTAGTCCGCAATACTCCCGTCCTGGCTTCAAACAACAAAGAGCTTCCCCTAGAATTATCGTAGATATTTTCTTTGGCGATTTCTTGCTTGAAAGTTCGGTATGTTCCCAGTGCTGATTTCGCCTGCATCCCTGTTTTCCACAGACCCCTCTCTGTTCCTTAACCTTTTTCTTAACCGCTGTTTCCTGGTTTGCACCCCTCCTGCAGTCCAAATATTTGCACCTGCACCAACCTGTGACTCAGCGCCACCGCGCCCGTGTGAGGAGAATTACGGAACGCCAATGAGGAATTTACCGAAGGTCGCAGATGACACGTGAAGTTGCGTAAAATGATCACTTTTGATGACGGTACCTGGGTCAAAGAATGAACATACCGCTCAAAATAATGCGATAATGAGCGCCACCACGCCGACAAACGTACGCAGACGAGATGGATCTGGACGAAAACGGCAGTGGCGGCCGCGGTGGTAGCAAAACAAATGTGAACAATTTTGACAGGCGCGGAAAAAATTTTCCGACCGCTCTGGTCTTTCCGCCCGCTTGCCGCTTCCCAAGTGTGAACGTAGGCTTAGTAAGGCTACGTTCACACTTGGGAAGCGGCAAGCGGACGGAAAGGCCAAAGCGGCCGGAAAACTTTTCCGCGCATGTCCAAGTTGTTCACATTTGTTTTGCTACCTCCGCGGCCGCCGCTGCCACTTTCGTCCACATCCATCTAGTCAGCGGACATTTGTCGGCGTGGTGGTGCTCATTATCGCATTATTTCGAGCGGCATGTTCATTCATTGGCCCACCCGTCATCAAAAGTTATAATTTTGCGCAACTTCGCGTGTCATCTGCGACCTTCGGTAAATTCCTCGTTGGCGTTCCGTAATTCTCCTCACACGGGCGCGGTGGCGCTGAGTCACAGGTTGGTGCCTAGGCGTGATTATATTTCTTTAATACCTTTTATTTACAAGTTGTAATACCATTTCATCATTTCGTATTATTGTCGGCGCCTCCAGGACACCAAAGCGGCAACGGGAACACCAAAGCTAAAACCCGGGCCGGCCCTTGTGTTGGGGCTTGCCAAAGCCTGCGCGTCCTACGTGAGACCTACGCTCCCAATCTATCGTCGCGACGAGAAAAGCACCCCGCGACTTCTGCAACATACCGTGCACGTGCGAGAAGAATTATGGAGCGCGAACGAGGAGTATGTCTAACTATTGTCTGCCATGGAAGTGGAAGAAGAAATGGCTTTTATACTTCTACCTACTTGTTTTCTAGAAATGGACAATGAATAAACGGAAGACGCGGACACCTCGGAAACGGCGGTAGTGGGTTCGCCTGGCTTTGCAAAAGCGCGAGAAGTTGGGTCACGCCAAGGCTTCGTTGCCGCACCTCCGGTCGCGCGACGTTGAATACTATCGCGAGTGTTGCTGACAGTACGTTTTAGTACCACTCTTGTCGTATAGCAAAGGGTGGTTCTTGATCGCGTCGATCAGCATTGCAGCCCACACTTTTGGTGCCATGTTTACATGCTAGTGTAGCTTCCGGGCTAGCAGAACGACTTTCCTCCACGTTTCCGCTTCGCCATGGCGAAGAAATCGGTCTATAAGACCGATTTGGCTCGCCGCCTGTCTTTCTGCCTGTTCTGCCGCCAAGGCGGGCGGATTTTGCAAGATTTTGCCGCTTCCGACCGCTGCGAGACCAAGTGTGAACGTAGCCTACCTAAGATCCTGCGCTAGCGCGGCCTAACCGGCACCTGAAGGGAAGCGGCGGAAATGTACACCGGAAATTTCGACCACCTGGGGTCTTTAACGTGCACCTAAATCTAAGTAAAGTGGCCTCGAGCATTTTCGCCTTCATCTAAAATGCGGCTGCCGCATTTGCGGCCGCCACATTCTCGCCCAAAACCTCACAGAGTGTCAAAGCCTTGAGAAACACCGCGTCACTTTTTTTCATATGCAGACATGATTCGCTGTAAATTACCAACCCGAACGGAAGTGCCCAGCAATGAAATTGTGATAGTAGCACCGGTTTCTTGAATTATGTCAGCGTGAAGCGACGAGAACAAAGGGTGGCGCGTAAGTGGGCGGGGGAGGAGGGGGGGAGGAGGGGGGGGAGGAGGGGGGGGTGCGGACAAAATTTCGGGGGGGTTTGAACCCCCCCAACCCCCCCCCCTGGCTACGCCCCTGTCTATGTTGTCTTTATCTTACTGTTCTAAAGTTGCATATTTGTTTGCAAGCACCAGCCTGAATTGGTCTTTTTACCCTTACCACGTGTAGGTTGGCCTGTTTCTTCATGACTAACTTTATTCTTTCTCTCTTCAAATTGAGAGAAATCCTAGACCTCACTAGTCTATGGTCACTGCACTTTACCCTACCTAACACTTCTACTTTCTGCACTATGCTGGGATCGGCAGAGTGTATAAAATCTATTTCATTCCTTGTTTTTCCATTGGGGCTTTTCCAGGTCCACCTCCTGTTGCTGCGCTTCCTGAAGAAGGTATTCATTATTCGGAGCCTATTCTTTCCCGCGAATCCTACCAACATCTCGCCTCTAGTGTTTCTAGAATCGATGCCGTAGTTGCCAATTGCGTGCTGGCGAGGCTGCTTTTCCCCCACTTTTGCACTGAAGTCGCCCATGACTACAGTATGCTGAGTTTGCACCTTTCTCATCGCTCATTCATTATCTTCATAAAACTGCTCTATTTCTTCATCATCGTGACTGGAGGTTGGGGCGTAGGCTTGTGCAACCTTCATTCTATACCTGCTATTCAGCTTTATTACGATGACTGCTACCCTCTCAATAATGCTGTAGAATTCATCAATCTTGCCCGCTATGTCCTTATGGACTAGAAATCCTACTCCGAATTCTCTCCTATCTGAAAGACCTCTGTAGCAGAGGACGTGGCCCTCAGTCAACGCTGTATAAGCCTCACCAGTTCTTCTCACCTTACTAAGGCCAATAATATCCTAGGCAACACCTGATAATTCTTCAAATAGCCCTGCTAAGCTAGCCTCACTCGATAGGGTGTGCGTGTTGAACGTTGCCAGGTTCAGTTTCCAGTGGCGGCCTGTCCGGAACCAGAGATTCTCAGCACTCTCTGCCGCGTCACAGGTCGGACCGCCGCCTTGGTGAGGTGCTCCGCAGCCGCTGGGGACTGCGGTTAATTGTAGGTGTCATTAGGGATGTAGCGGCCGACTACTGCACCAGGGAGGCCAATTCCTGTTCTAGTGCGGGAGTGACTTTGTTGAAGCTTTGCGGGCCTTCCTAATTTGGTTGTACATTGACTAGTATAGCCCCACTAGCTCTCGGCGATATTTTTTTTTCGCCGGTGTCAGGCGCCACTCCATGCCTGAAAATGTCGTGGGCTGGAGGAGGATTCGGACTTAGGACCTTCAGATTACTGTATTTTAAAAAATAGAACAGAACATCACCCTAAATAAATGGTCATTGAAATATCGTATGCGGCACAAACACCATGAACAGTCTCTTCATACTCTACATCCGTTATTAACACACGTAATAGTGCCACTGAGAGCCTCGTTGACTTCACGGATGTACTATCAGACTCGCTCTCATTTTGCGGCCAAAGCTTTTGCGTGCGACTCACGCATTAAAGAAACAAAAATAAAAAACTTGCGCAAATTACGCGTTCAAGACTACAAGAAGATTCGCGATCATTTATCGGCACTTCCACTCACTAAATGAAACTCAAATGCTGCCGTATTCTAAATACACGTGCGAGACACGCACAGCCTTTGACATACCCTTACATAATATGTCGAAGAGAAAGGAAATCTGTAGAATATACCATTACTAAAAGCGATCCACGCAGCCCGTTTCTAAGGCACGGTACTCTCTACGTGCGTGCTGGAACAACCATCCGGCGATTTCTAAAATCAGCTGAAGTAGACTGCAGAATAACCGGTATCTAACCTGATACAGCGTTATTTTCAGAACTCGCGAAATCCGAAAAGAAAGATTGAGTTTAACGAAAACTCACGCGAACTATCTACATATCTCTGCGGAAAAAGACAAAAAAAAAAACGCTTAGGTAATCGAGAAATCTGCGGAGTACAATAAACCGTTCTAATGGCTTTCATATATTATGAAAAGGAATTTGATACAGTAGAGATACCAGCAGTCATAGAGGCAATGGGTAACCAAGGAGTACAGCAGGCATACGTGAATATCTTGGCAAATATCTGCAGCTACCTTGGTACTCCACAGGAAAAGTAGAAAGTTACTTATCAAGAAAGGGGTCAGTCAAGGAGACACAATCATCCATGTTTCACGGCATCAATCATTCACTGCATGTTTAGAAGTGTTCAAGCTCTTACACTGGGAAGGCTTAGGAGAGAGGATCAATGACGAATTTTTCAACAACATTCGGTTTGCAGATTAGATTGTGCCATTCAGCAACAATGGGGACGAATTACAAAAATGATTGAGGACCTTAACGCAGAGAGCGTAAGAGTGGGGTTGAAGATTATGTGCAGAATACAGAGATAATGTTCAATAGCCTGGCAAGGGAACAAGAATTCAGGATCGCCAGGCAGCCTCTAGAGTTTGTAAGGAGTACGTTTATCTAGGTCAATTACTCACACGGAACCTGGATCATGAGAAGAAAATTTACAGAAGAATAAACTTGGGAAAAGTCTACAATCATTGCATTTTACCCGTGCTAACATATGGGGCAGAAACTTGAAGGTTAACAGAGCTCAAGAACAAGTTGAGGACCGCACAAAGAGCGATGGAACGAAAAATTAAGATTAAAATTAAAGTTAACGTTGAGAGACAGGAAGAGAGCGATGTGGATCAGAGAGCAAACGGGGATAGTCGATATCCTGATTTACATTAAGAGAAAAAAATGGGGCTGGGCAGATCATGTAATGCGTAGGATGGATAGCCGTTGGGCCATTAGAGTTACAGAATGGATATCAAGAGAAGGGAAACGCAGTCAAGGACAGCAGAAACTGGGTGGGGTGATGAAGTTAGTGAATTTGCAGGTGCAAGTTGGAATCTGTTAGCGCAAGACAGGGGTAATTGGAGATCGCCGGGAGAGTCCTTCGTCCTGTTGTGAACATAAATATAGGCTGATGATGATGATGATGAAAGCGTAATAAACGAAGCCACAAAAACATATGAAGCCCCGAGCACGAAGATCAGTCAAATCCATACACCAGTACCCATCATTCCCATGGTGGCTGAACAATCGCAGCACCAAAATTCCCTCTAGTAAACTGCTTGTAAATGGATGTATATATTGTAGTGGGGAAGAGAGTCCGCAGCCATTGAGAGAGGAGAACGAAGTCCAGCAGGCCGGAGAGCGCGAGACAGCGACCGACACTCTTGAGCCAAGGCTGTTGCGTAGCCCTAACTGCTTTGTGAATAAACCCCCTCACAGATTTGTGGAGGTGCTGGGTATTTTCCCAGTCTCCCAACCTGGAACTACGAAGCCGTACCTTACCTCCAGCGTCAGCGATGCCGGAAGAAACCACCACGCAAGGCTCCTCCCAGACTCAAGCCACTGTTTGTCCCGGCGTACTGCCTCAGCGTCACCCGCCGATATTCAGCGGGACTGACGATCAAGACGTCGAGGACTGGTTGACAAGTTATCAGAGGGTGAGCGCAGTCAACAAATGGGACGATGCGACTAGGCTGACCAATGTAATCTTTTACTTGACCGGCGTCGCCAGCCTCTGGTTCCGGAACCACGAAGCGGAGATTAATAACTGGACGTCGTTCAAGACAACGTTTTCGGAAATCTTCGGCCGCCCAGTGGTACGCAAACTCCGCGCAGAACAGCGACTTCGTGAACGCGCTCAACAACCCGGTGAGAACTTCACCAGCTATATTGAAGACGTCGTCGACTTGTGTAAGCGTATAAACCCGTCGATGCACGAGTCGGACAAGATTAAGCAAATCCTCAAAGGAATAGCTGATGACGCATTTCAAATGCTATTGGCAAAAGACCCACAAACCGTCGCCTATGTTGTCAGCTTGTGCCAGAGTTTAGACGAATTGCGCAAGCAACGCGCCCAAACTCGCCGCCCTCTGGAACAGAACGAATCGATCGCGGCGTTGACTTTGGGCGACCAGAGTGCACTGTTGCTTCAAATCAAGCAGTTCGTACGTGAGGAGGTGGCGCGACAGCTCTCCATTTTATTGCGATAGCAATTATATGGACACTCCAAAGCAGATTTCTGCCGTCGGCGTCGCCGTCGCCGTCACCGTCGCCGTGAGGTTCCGTATGACGTCAGTGGAGATGAAATCGTCGCCGCGCGCCGCCGAACGCTGTATGTGCGAGTGAAAGGGCGCGAGGGACGCGCGCTTTCACGGGGAGTGAACCCACGGCGGAGAACAAACGCGCGTTCTGCGCCGTGCTCCCTTAAGAGCTGCAGAAGTAGGCGTCTCTTTCCTCCTTTACAATCACCATATATGTAGAGCAAACGCGCTTTCTTCCGACGCGCGAAAGGCCGTGGGGGGAGGGGGAGGGAAGGGAGGCGACGTTTAGCTGCGGCACCAAGTGCCTATTTATATCAGAGGCTCCGGCAACAGTCACCAACGCCGCACGCATTTTGTGCGAACGCGGGCAAAACGCCGACGGCGTCGACAACAGTTCTGCGTGTTGCCGGTGCTGCTGCATGTCCAAGTTTATACAGCTGATAAAGCTACTATCATTACTCCGTATAGCTCTCTACAAATTTGCTATCGCAATTGATGCTTCGCCTTTCAGGTGAAACTGCGACAACTTTTTATCGAGCACGCCCGAGCCAGCCCAGGCTCAACATTTGGCCCCAGTCATACGCCAAGTTATACAGGGAGAGGTCACTGACGCTTTGCCCTTCGCTTGTCCGCCACCTCCGGAGCCTGCGCCCTTGTCGTATGCGCAAGTCGTCGTTGCCGGGCCGCCTCGTCAACAAACCTATTCCGCGTCGGCACCCGTTCGGCCCCCACCAGTTCCGTTCAGCCAACCAGTCTCCACAAATCTATGGCGCACTGCGGACAATAGCCCTATCTGTTATTCTTGCGGCTATGCAGGACATGTGGCACGCTTCTGTCGCCGTCGCCCTCCTATTCCAATAGATGCCATGCGACCGTCTGCTTACGATCCTGGGCGCCTTGACGGCACAGCGCGGCTACAACAATCCTCTTCGCCCGAGCGCATGCCCTCAGCTACCCGCCGATCTCCATCCCCCCAACGTCGCTCTCTGTCACCTATGCGCCGTCGACCCTGCCCTTCTGACGCGGAAAACTAAACGTCGCAGTTCCCGAGGCACGAAATGCGTCGTCGTCGAAAAATTCAAGTCCTCTAATTTCTCCAGCGAACCTCATTGACGTTATTGTGGATGGATTTCATACCCTTGCGCTTGTGGACACTGGTGCTGCCGTTTCAGTGATTGATATAAAACTTTGCCGCTTGCTTTGGAAGGTTACGACGACGTCAACGGGATTATCCCTCCGTACCACCAGCGCACACCATAATCAGCCGTTAGCCGCCTGCACAGCCCGCGTCATAATTCAGGATGTTGTTTATCCCATTGAGTTTCTTGTGCTACCAGCTCGTTCGCATGATGTCATCCTAGGTTGCGATTTTCTTTCTCGCCATCATGCTGTTATTGACTGTGCTCGTGCCGAGGTGGCGCTCTCTGCGTTGTGTTCCGCGTCGTCTGCACCTACAATGGAAAAGTTGTTCGTCGCCGATGATACGAACATACCACCCAGTAGTACAGTCCTTGTCCCCGTGTCCTGTGCCACTGTTCGTGAGTCTACAGTTCTCTTTACACCCTCCGAGACCGTTCAACACCATAGGAATCTCACGTTGCCTTTTGCCGTTCTCGACATGACCAACTGGGCCACATACTTATTTTTTACGAATCCGTTGCCGGTTCCCTCAACCTTACTCCGTGGAGAGTGTATCGGCACAATTCAGGCGTTCGACGTATCCTCCATCTTCTGCCTTGACGACGTGGACAACTTGCACCTTAGTGCCCTGACACCTTCTGCTAGTACTTGATCGACCCCCTTTAGGTATGTTCGACTCCGCCATCGACGACGAACTTGTAGCGGCGTACCGCGAGAAACTTCTTGCACTCCTCCACCAGTTTCGAGGCTCGTTTGATTGCCAGAAGACGTCATTAGGCCGCACGCATACAGTTTTCCATCCGATTGACACCGGCTCCCAAGCACCTCTGCGCCAGCGCCCTTACCGCGTATCCCCAGCTGAGCGTCATGTGATCGCCGAACAAGTCGACGACATGCTTCAGCGCGGCATCATTCAGCCGTCCTGCAGTCACTGGTCGTCGCCTGTTGTTCTTGTCAAGAAAAAGGACGGCTCAATCCGCTTCTGCGTCGATTACCGCCGATTGAACAAAGTTACGCGAAAAGATGTGTATCCCCTGCCACGCATCGATGATGCCTTGGACTTCTTGCAAGGAGACGAATTTTTTCCTCACTAGACTTACGGTCCGCTTATTGGCAGGTCCCTATGGCACCATTCGATCGCCCAAAAACTGCCTTCGTAACTCCCGATGGGCTGTACGAATTTCATGTTATGCCCTTCGGCCTATGTTATGCCCCAGCCACATTCGAAAGGATGATGGACAGTGTCTTGCGTGGGTTGAAGTGGAAGACGTGCCTCTGCTACCTGGATGACGTTGTTGTTTTCTCCCCTGATTTCGACAGTCACCTCCGTCGGCTTTACGAGGTACTGAGCTGTTTGACGCGCGCAGGCCTTCAGCTTAACATCAAGAAGTGCCGATTCGGAGCTCGCAAACTCACCATCCTGGGCCACGTAGTCTCTAAGGACGGCGTCCTTGCCGATCCGCAGAAACTTCGTGCTGTTGCTGAGTTCCCGAAGCCTACCACCGTGAAAGCGCTTCGCAGCTTCCTTGGTCTATGCTCATATTTTCGCCGCTTTATGAAGAACTTCGCTTCTATAATAGCACCACTGACGAAGCTGCTAGCCGGCGATAGCTATGTGTCTGGGTGGTCGCCGGCGCGTGATGAGGCTTTCGCAACATTACGTCATCTCTTGACTTCACCGTCCATTCTACGTCCCTTCGACCCTGCCGCTCCTTCCGAGGTACACACGGATGCTAGTGGGATCGGCCTTGGCGCTGTCCTTGCCCAACGTAAGCCGGGCTTCTCTGAGTATGTATTGTCTATGCGAGTCGTGCCCTTACCAAGGCAGAGTGCAAGTACTCAGTTACCGAGAAGGAATGTTTGGCAATTGTTTGGGCGTTGCAGAAACTTCGCCCTTACTTGTATGGCCATTCGTTTGATGTCGTCACCGATCATCACTCGCTCTGTTGGCTGGCGCTTCACTGAAGGATCCTTCGGGTCGACTTGGACGCTGGGCGCTACGTTTACAAGAATTCGGCAAGCACGCCGACGCCGACGCACTTTCCCGCTCGCCCCCACCTTCTGACGTCGCGCCTGTTTCCCTTTCCGCAACTTCCTTAGCCACCATCAATATCACTGGCATGCCTTCAGAACAGCGCAAGGATCCCTGGATCGCCTCGCTGGTCGACTTTCTCTCTATGCCTTCGACGACACCAGCCCCACAGCTCTCTCGTGCTCTTCGTCGCCAAGCACATCATTATGCGCTCCGGGACGACATGTTGTACCGCCGCAACTACCAGCCCGATGGTCGAAAGTGGCTTCTTGTTATACCTCGCCATTTGCACTCCGATCTGTGCACGCCCTTTCACGCAGGCCCACAAAACGCGCATGCTGGCGTTTTGAAAACGTATGATAGACTGCGCCAGCGATTCTACTGGCGTGGAATGTACACATACGTCCGCAAGTACATTCGTTCCTGCATTGAGTGTCAACGCAGGAAAACGACTTGTCACACGCCTGGCCCATTACAACGTTTGCCGAGTCCCGCTCGCCCGTTTGATAGAATCGGCATAGACCTGTACGGGCCCCTCCCTTCCACCCCTGCGGGCAATCGGTGGATTATTGTGGCCGTCGACCATCTCACTCGATATGCCGAAACCGCCGCTTCAGCTTCAGCTCAGCTTCAGCTCGTGATGTTGCCTTGTTCATCTTGCGCAGCTTCGTTCTTCACCATGGCGCGCCGCGCGAGCTGCTTAGCGACCGGGGGCGTGTGTTTCTTTCTCAAGTCGTCCAAGAACTTCTCGGAGAGTGCAATGTCGTTCATCGCACCACTACAAGTTATCATCCGCAGACTAATGGCTTCACGGAGCGCTTTAACCTAACACTCGGTTAAATGCTCCCCATGTACATAGCCTCCGACCATTCTAATTGGGACTTGGTGCTTCCTTTTGTGACATATGCTTACAACACAGCCACGCAAGCCACCAGTGGATTTTCCCCTTTCTTTTTACTATACGGACGTGAACCATCTTTCACACTGAATACTATACTTCCATACCGCCCGGATGCATCAGAATACCGCCCAGCCTCAGAACTTGCTCAGCTTGCCGAAGAGTGCCGTCAACTCGCACGCTCATTTACATCCGTGACACAAGGTCTTCAAAAAGAGCGCCTTGACACGGCTAAACCTACGCCTACCTTCCCTGTTGATTCGTTCGTGTGGCTTTCAATTCCATGCCCCACCCCTGGTCTCTCCCGCAAGTTAATTTTCAGCGAAATATCACGGTCCCTACCGGATCGTAGAATGCACATCGCCGGGGAACTACGTCGTCGAGCCTGTGACATCTCCCACCGACAGACGCTGCCGCGGTCTTGAAACAGTCCACGTGAGCCGCTTAAAGCCCTACTACGACCCTCTGGTGCTTGCATCACCTTGAGTAGCCAGGATGGCTCCTCTTCGCCGCCGGGGCCAATGTAGTGGGGAAGAGAGTCCGCAGCCGTTGCGAGAGGAGGACGAAGTCCAGCAGCCCGGAGAGCGCGAGACAGCGACCGACGCTCTTGAGCCAAGGCTGTTGCGTAGACCTAACTGCTTTGTGAATAAACCCCCTCACAATATATATATATATATATATATATATATATATATATATATTGTGAGCGCATTTTGTGCCTATCGTCGTCGTCATTTGTACATACGTTTGAACGTATGATAGGTACAGTACTCCGTGGCTTAAATGGAAGACATGCCTTTGTTACTTGGACGACATTGTCATCTTTTCGTCGAGTTTCTCCCAGCACCTACAACGTCTAGACCAAGTTCTGACGTGTCTATCAAAGGCTGGTCTCCAACTCAATACTAAAAAGTGCCGCTTTGCAAGCCGAAGCATTAAAGTATTGGGCCACGTCATCAGTAAGCATGGCATCCAGCCTGATCCCGATAAAAACGCTGCAGTGCTGCAATTTCCGCCACCAACCACACTTAAAGAACTCCACAGCTTTCTAGGACTCGCGTCCTACTTCCGCCGCTTTGTCCGTGACTTCGCCACCATCGCCGCTCCTCTACACAAACTTCTGACTTCGAGCGCGTCCTTTCTCTGGTCGGACGACTGTGAAGCCGCCTTCCAGACCCTCAAACGACTACTCACGTCAGGGCCCGTGCTCCGTCATTCCGATGCAACCGCCCCGGCTATTCTACACACTGATGCCAGTGGGCATGGAATTGGCGCTGTCCTACTGCAGCGGAATCAGAAGTCTGAAGAGCAAGTCGTGGCTTATGCAAGTCGTACTATTTCTCCTGCTGAGCGCAACTACACAATTACAGAACAGGAATGCCTCGCCATGGTGTGGTCAATACAAAAATTTCCACGCTATCTCTACGGTCGCCATTTCACAATTGTGACCGACCATCATGCTCTCTGTTGGTTGTCGTCCCTGAAAAACTTGTCTGGACGCCTCGGCCGTTGGGTGTTGCGCTTGCAGGAATATGACTTCACTGTCACGTATAGGTCCGGCAAACAACATCAAGATGCCGACGCTTTGTCACGCTGCCCGCTGTCTCCAAACGCCCATGCTTCCCCTTCGGTTTGCACGTCACCATCTAGCCACACGTCTCAGCACACGTCCAGTAGCCCGGGACAGGCACTTGCCTCAGTTGACTTTCTTTCGTCTACTGACCTCGTCTCACTACAGCGTACTGACCCATACTGCCGAACGCTGATCGACCAACTTACTGGCTTGGCACGACCCCCCAACTTTCGCTTAAGACGACAACTTTCACGTCTTAAGCTTCAGGGTGGAGCGTTATTTCGATTAATCTACCATCCTTCCGGTAACCGGTGGGTACCAGTCATACCTCACTCACTTCGACTACAAGTATTAGAAGCATTTCACGACGACGCGACGGCTGGCCACTAGGGCTTTCTTAAGACCTACGACCGCATGAAAACGCGTTGTTTCTGGCCGGGTCTTTCCATCTCTGTCGCTAAATACGTTAGCTCCTGCGCGTCATGCCAACACGGAAAACGCTCGACATCCCTTCCAGCCGGTCCTCTGCAGCCTCTACCATGCCCGTCCACCCCCTTCGAAATTGTGGGCATAGACTTGTACGGACCCCTCCCACTCACGCCCGCTGGTCACCGCTGGATCGTTACCGCAGTGGATCATCTCACGCGGTACGCTGAGACAGCTGCTCTTCGCTCTGGTACTGCCTCTGAAGTCGCCGAGTTTTTCGTGCACGCTATCGTTTTGCGCCACGGCGCACCTCGTGTCCTCCTGAGTGACCGTGGCAAGACGTTCTTTTCGCATGTGCTTCGTGAAGTCCTCCAGGCCTCTGACACCACCCATAAGACCACATCAGCGTACCATCCGCAAACAAATGGCCTTACCGAGCGTTTTCATCGAACTTTGTCCGACATGATGTCAATGTATGTTCGACACGATCACACCAACTGGGACACCATTCTACCTTTCGTGACGTTTGCGTATAATACTGCCGTCCAACGTACAACCAATTACAGTCCCTTCTTCCTTGTGTACGGTCGTGCGCCGTCTTTCGTCTTGGACACTACGCTCCTTTCAGCACCTGCTGCTCCATCCACATCTATTCCTGAAGAATTTGCTGCTCGCTCGCCCGCTGCCGTGAAATTTCCCGCGCCAACACCGCTACCATTCAGGACAAAAGGAAAATTCGCTATGATGCGACGCGTCGCGTTGCTTCGTTCTGCCCAGGCGACGAAGTTCTTTTGTGGACACCTGTTCGCACACCTGGCCTCTGTGAAAAGTTTCTCCACAGATATCTCGGCCCCTACACCGTTTTGCAACGAACTTCGGCCGTTAACTACCGCGTCACTCCTGTCAGCTCAGCTACTGACCGCCGCCGCCGCACTACGGAAATCCTTCACGTATCTCGCCTGAAACCCTACATTCCCCGTACCTACCCTTTCTAGCTTGCGGTCTTGCTGACCGCTTTCCTGAAAGGGGGGGGGGGGGGGGGGGGGAGTTAGTGTGAGCGCATTTTGTGCATATCGTCGTCGTCATTTGTACATACGACTCATCATCATCTTTTGTCTCGTGCGGTGCTTCGTCTCTGACTCGGGCGGCTGCTTGGAAATAAAGGCATCGCATCGACCGACGTCTCACAATATATATATATATATATATATATATATATATATATATATATATATATGCGAGTATAGCATCAAACTCCTGTCTTTAAGTCCACAACATGCCGCAACCTTCATACCAGCACATACATGGTACGGTAAAAGGAAGCAAAAGTTAAAGAACTGGCAAAAATTGCGCCCCCCTACAGCATGTAGTGGGGTGAATTAAAATTTGTCACAATCGATTTTGGGGGGAGGGGGTTCATGTCCCCAGTTAGAAAAGGACTTGGCAAATGAAAAAAAAAGCTGTGAAATTTGGCGGATTCTCGAAGTCAATGTTTGTGCACTGCATGATTTACGGGCAGGCCCTCTGTCGGAAGTACATGGAGATGTGTTGTGAACCTTGTTAATTCAGATGCTATCATTATGAAGTCACGTGGGCGCAATCACCACCTGTTCCGCAAATTTCTATGGGCGTCGGAATATGTGCTCGTAGCCTAGGAGTACCACACGGAAGTTCAACAGCTCACATGCGCAAATGTTTGTCTCGTTTCTTTACCTTAGGGAAGTGTTCCTAGCCCGGAAGGATTGCCTCGAGCCATTACTGTCCAGTTAGGAGTATATCTGGAAATTGGCCTTTAGCGTAAATTTATTGGATAGTATGAATAAGCCCCATGCAAGTCTGCAAGGAGAGACCCATCGATGACTTGTACCTGGACATAAAAGGCTTCATGGAAAAATTGCATGTTGATGACAAACAAGTTCCCTATTGGACTTCCTGCACCAAATAAGTCTGTCCGTATATCTTTACCTACACATTTATTATGCTAAAGGAGATTTCCGAAATACCATTTTAAGACAGGCGCAATATCGAAAGTATGAGACCTTCCGCTGACGTTGAAGAAGTAGTACGGAAGCCAGTGCCACATTTCCTTCCCTATTTGCAACAAAAATCTTCGGCGACCTGCTGCACACGCAATTTAGCGATTGATTCTGTGACCTTGATGCTAGGAAGGAGGAAGTGTTCCAGAATTCATTTAGCTGCGATGTGAATGCACTGCCAGGTGTCCTTCAATTAGGATTCAACTGCCGTCCAACAACATCTTGAAGTACACGTACAAAGAAGAAAAGATAATCATTTTATATTAAAATTACTCGGCTCTGAACAGTTCCTAAACTTCTTTTTTGCACGCGGATTCATGACAATTTTTGGCACCTTTGTGAGCAAATTTGTCCAAATTAAACATGTGATGTCGAGATAGAGAGCTAATTTATCTGACGTACACCTCAGTTCCCTGCTAATTATTGGCTCATCAGGCTTGCTGCCAGAGTTCACTGCAATAATATTGCCAAAGCACCAGACCCACCACTCACATTGAGCCCGTCCAACGTCTTAGCAATGCGATGCAATTCCCATGTATTTATTTATAGTAGATTCTGCTTGGTGCCATGTGCGGCATTTTGATCCCGTCACACGCTTTCCCGTTAGTACATATGTTAATACTGCACATTTGTGAATACGCTCATGTTCTTGTGTGAATATTTTAACCCTCTTTATTTTTTGCTGAGACGTCTACTCCCCGTTTATTTTATTTTTTGCGTGCTTGTTACATTAATTATGTTGTTAAACAGCTGTGTCTGCTTTTATATCCTATAATTTCTATCCGTTCTTACGGGTGCCATTCTTATACAGTACAGCGCCTTAGATATGTACGTTGTATTCAGCGGCGACCACCATTCTTATTTGAAAATTTAAAGCCTTTGTAATTACTTAAACTTTTCTTACCGACTTCTTGAATGTTGTTAGTCGTGTCTTGTTACACTGCTGTTGCACGTTGTCATTGAGTACGCATTTCGATTCATTTCCAGTTCTCTGTAAATATTGTGAGGTTCGTACACCTTTAGAAGGCCTTTAATTATGCACGATGTGTTTTGTGTCACGATTATATTATTTTGTGTCACAATCACAATTATACAACGGTATTTCTAGAAATTGGAAGCTCCCAAATAAATCGAGAGTAAGTATTTTCTCACACTTTTTTAACCCCAATTGAACACCAACGGTGAAAGGCTTACTTTTCAGCGCTTGATGATTTGGTCGATTAGCTCTAGGGTAATTATCATTAGCTCAATCACCAGTATTCTCCAACCAGATTAATCGTTCAACCGGGCAAGAAAACTAGATTAACGTGCCATTCGAGAACGCTCATGCGCAGTTCAAGACATCTCTTGTAGTAAGTCGTCTTTTTTTTTCTGTAGTACAGTATCCAGTACGAGAATGAATATTGTTCATAAATGGTATACCACAAAGATAGCCATGAACAATGTATGGCTGCAATCGCAGCGAACAGACAGAAAAAATGGGTCGGCTTTTCACACGTGTAATCGCGTAACATTTTAAAGTCTGATTTTATTAAAATAAGCTTATGGGCATCAACTTACACGAGTAATCCTTTCTGGCAACTCTTAAAACGTAAACATTTTCATGGATAAAATAGCACAATAAACAAGACAGAAAGCAAGACCAAACAACACAAGTACTGTCTATCCCGTGAATTGCGTCACTTTAATCTTGACAAAGCTACACCAAATGACCTACGCTTCTACAGTACTGACACGTAAACACTATGCGCAAAAGTCAACACTGACTCGTGGACACACTGGAGTTCTGGTAACGACACACCAGCAAAACTAAGTGTCCTTTCTAAGGTGACACTTCCCAGACCACCTTAATGCCCTCTAGTTGATGTATGTGCTTGGTGCAGATAGAATGACTGAGAACCAGTGGAAAAACTGTGCGCTACCGGAAAATGTGAACAAGGCTCTTTGTCACCACGAATGTTTAATGTTAATTAAAATCGAAATAGACTTAGCCGTAAAAGCGAAATTCCAATCCTAAAATACTAATTCGCCTCTTTACTACACGTTATGCCAAGAGGTAAACGCAACTGAGGATTGCCGGCCGCGGCGGCTGTGTTTCGATGCGGGGCTAAATGCAAGAATGCGCGTGTACCGCGTATTGACTCATAGCCGCTGGATAAAACACACCTGCTTTTATCCTACGGCCGTGATAGACCTCCCCCTGGATACTCTCACACAGTGTCGGCGACGTCACAACGTGGCGTCACAGGCTCACGTGCGGGTGCTCTGGTTGGCAAAACGTCGCCTTCGCCAGCTCCAGGCGGGGTGCAATCGCGCAGTGCTCGGTGCCGGTGTGCGTCACGTGGACGTGTTTTTTTTATTGCGATAGCAATTATATGGACACTTCAACCGGATTTCTGCCGTCGGCGTCGCCGTCGTCGTCGCCGTCGCCGTCAGGTTCCCTATAGATAAAATCTTCACCGCGCGCCGTATGCCCGAGCGGAAGCGTGCGGGGACGCGCGCTATCACGGAGAGCGAACGCACTCATCTCCCACGCGCAAGCAAGTAAGCAGGAGGAAGCCAGCGCCGGAGGGAGCGGAGGGGGGGGCGGGGAGGGGGGGGGGACTCTGCCAACAACTGCCCTCGTCGCTCGTCCGCACCGTCTCTTATCTCCACACGGCTCTTACCTTTATGCGCCATGGATTCGCCGCTCAGTTTCCGTTGAAGCGATAGACCGCACGTACCTTCGCCCGCGGCGGCGTATGCTTGCTGCCAGCGTTTTGACGGTCGTTGTCTGCAGTCATTCAGTGTGATCTATTCGTGTTTGTTTGTGCGCGCTCACACCACGCTTGTTCATTCAGTTAGTAATAGTCGGGCCACATTTTCCAACGCACGCTACACATGCAATGCTGCCCGGATCGGCAGTGCCGCGCTACAGATGTGTCCCTTCGCACGCGCTGCCCACGGGAAGCGCTTCTCATCAACAGCACCGTTTCACACGCGCCTTCTCGTGGTCATCGAGTCTCTCTTCATGTCGGTCTACTTACGGCGCAGTACACCTGCTTACTTAATCAGCTCATGTTTACTACAATTCACATTGCTACCAAAGCCGCTCACCTGACTTCGTATGACATTGCTGTGTTGCTATCGCATTCATTGCTTCGCTCTTAGGGCGAAACTGTGACATTTTTTGTGAACCTCCACAATCATCTTGCCAATCCGATTAGCAGTATTTGTGATGTTATTGGCTGCAGGATCACTCCTGAAAGAGGTAGAAGCAGCACGCAGAAGCACAAACACACATAAGACTTGTATTTAGACACACGCAATACATTGAAACAGCACATACGCAACAGCTACCCAAAATACGTTCTAGAAGATATGTAGCTAATATAGGTTAGTCAAATGTAGTCGGCCTACAGTTCATGTAGAAGCAGGTGTCGCCATGTCGGAGACGTCGAGGAACCGGTGTCGGACAGCAATGTCGGACAACAGGGTCGGACGGCTGGGTTGGACAGCAGGGTCGAACTACAGGGTCGGATCGCCTTGTGGAGCTCAGGTGGCCCTGCGCCACAGTCAATGTACCGGAGCCTCCGCGTGCCCGGTTACCCGATGGCGGGGTTTGTGTTCCGGAGAACAACGAACGCTCGATCAGCCAGGCTCAGGACCGCCAGCCCTCCTGGACCAGTTGCCCAGCGGAAGAACTGGACGAGATGGCCTCTCAGCTGGTGCTAGCTTCGATTGGGGTGCAGACGTAGTGACGCGGGCTTCTATGGGCCGGACGCCCAGCGAGGAAGCTCCGCCATCGAACGCCGAACCTCGCGCACTGCTCAGGCCACAGGCCACGCTCTCTCGAGCCACGCTTTTCGAGGCGCCACTGTCCACGCTGACAGGTCGGTGTCGATGATGGTGATCACCTTAAGGTACATACCCACTCACGGGTATTGGCCAAGAGTAGGTGTCCTCTTCGCCACCGCCCGGCGCACTGTCTTCACATGATTATGTTGTACACTCCCGTGTACCTTATATTATCGCAGTATTTTGTGCCGGAGAACTTTAGTGGGAAGTAAACTGCGGGATGCAAAATTGACGCTGGCTGATTTTTGTTTATTTGTTTTTTGTTACGGATGTGAACAACGTAATTGTTTGGCGGCAGACTGTGCAATGAAGGACCGCGACATCGGCTTTTCTTCGGAAATGCACCCCGTTTGCTGTGGCGTGATAAAGTGCGCGGCGAAAAACAGAGACCCTATGGCCTCATCTTTGCGTAGGGAAACGGACCACATTGTTGTGTGGATGTGTGTGTGTGCGTGATGTAATGCGCGATTTGCAATGCATCATATTTGCCAAAATGTGGACGTACGTGACGTGTAATTGGGGAAGGATCAGTGACCACGCTTCGACAGAACTTCAGGAACCGTCATTTTTGTACAGATGGGAATGAATGAGATGCGATGATCAGTGAGCGCGTATACCTCAGTGCCGTCTGTGCTGGGTGGAGAAAAAAAAGTGTTTGAGCATAAAGTATCGGCTTAAATGTATAACTACAAATGAACTCCTAGCGTGTTTTTACCATACCCGAAAGAACGTAGCCTCGCCGCACGGAACGTCTATGTGCTACTGGCATGTGTTTTGCATTCACCCCCATTGGAATTTAGGCGCCGCCACTGGGTATGGCTGATGGTAGTACACAGACGAAGTTAATCGTTCCAAGATTACAGTGCAATAGGATGCAAATTAAGTGTATTCACGTTAATGCAACGCAATATTTTTTCGATGGCCAGTCATTTACGCAATGTGTCGTTTTGGCACCAGGAAGATGACCATCTTCTGTGGCAAAATATTGGCTTTCAAAAATTAATTAAATTTTTGGGGCTGTTTCACCTACGGACGAGCCACTCTTACGAAATCAGCGTATGCTGACTTAAAGGCACCATGCCCTTGGCAACAACGCTACGTTGTTGTGCAAGTATATCGAGGACGGTTAGATTCAAAACACAATTCGTGTATGCTGTCACTTCATCATCATCATCATCAGCCTATTTTTGTGTCCACTGCAGGACGAAGGCCTCTGCCTGCGATCTCCAATTACCCGTCTTGCGCTAGCTGATTCCAATTTCCACCTGCAAATTTCTTAATTTCATCACCCGAGGCACGAACTGCGTCGTCGTCGAACAATTCAAGTCCTCGCATTTCTCCAGCCAACCTCATCAAAGTTTTTGTGGATGGCTTTCGTGCCCTTGCGCTTGTGGACACTGGTGCTGCCGTTTCAGTGATAGATTTTAAACTTTTCAGCTTGCTTAAGAAGCTTACCACGACGTCAAAGGGATTGTCCGTCCGTAGCGTAAGGGCGCACCATATTCAGCCGTCAGCCGCCTGCACAGCTCGCGTCGTCATTCAAATTGTTGTGTATCCAACTGAGTTTCTTGTGCAACCAGCCTGTCCTCATGATGTCATCCTCGGTTGAGATTTTCTCTCTCGCCATCAAGCTGTTATTGACTGTGCTCGTGCCGAGGCGGCGTTCTCTGCGTTGTGCTCCGCGTCGTCTGCACATACGTTGGAGAAGTTCTTTGTCGCCGACAATACGAACATCCCACCCAGTGGTACAGCCCTTGTCCCCGTGTCCTGTGCCGCCGTTGGTGAGTCCCCAGTTCTATTTACACCCTCCGAGACCATTCAACGCCGCAGTAATCTCACATTGCCATTTGCCGTTCTCGGCATGCCCAACGGCATTACATCCTTGTCTTTTATGTATCCGTTGCCAATTCCCTCAACCTTACTCCATGCAAAGTGTATTGGCACAATTCAGGCATCCTCGACTGCCGTCCTTGACTGTGCTTCCCTACTCTTGGCACCCATTCTGTGACTTTAATGACCCACCAGTTATCCACCCTACGCACTACATAGACTGCCCCAGCTCCATTTTTTTCTCTTAATGTCGATAAGAATACCGGCTCTTCCCGTTTGCTCTCTGATCCACGCCGCTCTCTTCCCGTCTCTTAACGTTAGGCCTAACATTCTTTCGTTCCACCGGTTTGTGCGATCCTCAACTTGTTCTCAAGCTTCTTTGTTAACCTCCAAGTTTCTGCCCCATATGTTAGCACCGGTAGAATGCAATTATTGTACACTTTCCTTTTCAATGGCAGTGGTAAGCTCCCAGTCAGGATTTGGCAACGCCTGCCGTATGCCCTCCAACCCATTTTTATTCTGAAAATTTCCTTCTTATGATCAGGGTTCCCTGTGAATAATTAACCTAGATAAACGTATGCCTATACAGATTCTAGAGGCCGACTAGCGATCCTGAATTCTTTTTCTCTTACCAGGCTGTTGAACATTATCTTTGTCGTCTGCATATCAATCTTTGACCCCACTCTTACCCTTTCTCGGTTAAGGTCATCAATCACTTGTTATAATTCGTCTCCAGTGTTGCTGAACAGGACATTGTCATCTGCAAACCGAAGGCTGCTCAGATATTCGTCGTTGATCCTCACTCCTAAGCCTTCCCAGTCTTATGGCTTGAATACTTCTAAGTATTGGAGAGATTGTGTCCCCTTGCCTGACCCTTTCTTGATAGGTAACTTTCTACTTTTCTTGTAATATTTGCTGTCACTTCAGCAAATAGCAATATAGGAAAACTGCGATCGCAGCAGCATAGGTACAAGCCGAACTCCTATGCACAGATCCGGTCGGCTCAACGTTTTTCCCCAACCAGCACCCACTTCGAAGATGCGGCTGATTGGAGGGCTACTCGCAGTGACGTCACGCTGTTTGCACATAGATCGAGGCCAATTGGGTGCACATTAAAGAACCTCAGGTGGTGAAAATTATACCGGAGCCCACCACTACGGCGCACTACATAGTCAGGTCGTGGCTTCGGTCCGTAAAAACCCAGGATTTAATTTTTTCATTAAGAAATTAGTTTGAGAAGGCATCGCAAATATTTAGAATAATGTTTCTAGTGAAGGCCCAGTAACGTTACTTATGTTTACAAATTTACGTTTCCTAATATGTATTTTCTTTCTTTTTTATGGCTGGCCCTCAACACCACCACTTGTCGGCAGTCGGTCCTTTGGCCAAAACGTCTGAAGACTCTGGGTTAGAGCTCTCAGTTGCTGTGCTCTATCGCAAAGGTTCGGTTCCACTGTCGGTCACATTTCTTTTTTTTACAGAGGTTCGAAGTGTGGTGAGACATGAAACGCCTACCTACCTACCGCAAATGTCTGGAATGAGGGAAAGAATACTTCGCAATCAGAAAAGCACGCGGCGTTATGAGTTATGACAAAGCATCGCTGAAAACATCTATGCCAAGAGACGGTGTGGCCTCGCACCTGGCGCGAACTTCCCACCACTCCCGGATGTCTAATCTTGGCGCAGGCACGGTCAAGTTTTCCTTCTGGAAAGCTTCGCACAGCGAGCACAGCTCGTCATCGAGTGCGGACACTGTGAAGTTTTGTTTCCAGGCGAAGTAGCGCTCGTACTCGGCCGGATCGTCCAGCAGGGTCCGCAGGTGCGCATGCAGACGGCCGGGCTCCGGCATGTCCGCCACGCTGACCACAGACTTGGGCGGCACTTTGAGCGTGATGTTGGGCGACGGAAGCACGATCGGAACGAGGTCGTGCTCGAACGCTTCGTAGACGAGGTCGTGGACGCTCTGGAAGCAGGCCGGCGTCCCTGCCACCAGGATGAACTTGAACTTCTTGGCTACCTGCGCGACGCAATCGGCCAGCGAGTCGCACTGGCCGGCACCACAGTTGGGCAGTACCTGAACGTGTATGTGCACGGCGTTCACGTAGTGGCGACCATTGTTAAGAGAACGCAACTTCTCTTGTTCTTCCCGGAACCTTTCCCGTTCGCAGTCGGAGGCGATCCAGGCGGCGTCCTTCCTGCTCCTCAGAATAGGAGACGCGTAGCTAGGATTGACGCTTGCTGCCGATGACGACGAATGATCGGCAGACGTGGAGCGATTACGAAGCGATTTGTAGGCAACGTTTACATCGGCATCCTCTCGACTGCCCATGGTCCAGCTGAATAGCTGCATGCGGTCATTAAATAACGCCGTGAAGCGCCTAACCGCGCGCCGAATACCGACGTCAAACTCAAAATACGGCACTCTCCGATGAGGGCGCGCCAAGAATACCCACAACTGGTTCAAACCGCGCTTTCTAGGGAGGTCGCTGGCGTTCACGCGGTCGGCGTGGAAAACGATGAGGTCGCTTTCCATGAGGAGGCGCCGGTCGTAGGTGACTGCGCACTGCTCTGGAACGTCGTAAGGGTCGTCGGTGATGAAATGGCACGAGGTCCAGTGTTCAGCTGTGGAGTCCTTCGACGCCGCTATGCCGGACGCCACGTCGATGAGGCGAGCCTCGGAAATCTCGGAAGGCGGGTCGGTCCAAACCAGGATGCGGGGGGCACGCACGTCCCCATCTCGATACTCCCATCGGAGCCACGGCGACATAAGCTTTGTGGATGACGAAGCCGCTGCTCGGAATCTCCAAATGATGTACAATTCGGCAGCAAAGACTAAACAAAACAGGGCACCGAAACCAATGCGAATCGCGCTCCAAAGGCACCATTTGTCCTTGAAACTGGAGTGTACGTAGGGCTGCTGCACTTCACCGGCAGGTGGGGCTCGAGGCGATTCCAGTGGGACTAGAGGCACTTCCGGCTGGGCACCTTCCTGGTTCAGCGGCTCCATGTCGCCTTCGCCACTGTCGTCCAGGTTATCCGACAATGCGAATCTGCAAAGTGGACAAAATATATATTGCTTTCACTCGACGTGAAGACAGGGCGAATCAAGACGGCCGAACAGTAGATATCAGTGCAACTAGCAACCGCAGTTAACAAACTTGCATTTAGAAGAAATAGTACTGGGAAGCAAAAACACTTACCGAGAGAGAGAGAGAGAGAGAGGAAGCGATAGAAAGAAGAAAGCAACTCCCCGTGGTTATGTTGCAGAGACACTTAAGACTCTTTACGTGTGGGAATGCCAGACCAATATACCGTGTTTGGAACGTTATGAATGCCCTCATTTTATGCACTGATGACGTGGCGCCACCTCTTCCGCATGGAAGAGGTGGCGGTAATGTATAGGTAAATTAACTCTGGCAGGCTATGCCCAAACAACGACTATTTCTTTATCTTCCGTGTAGCACAGACCGAGCGGCGCTTGCCCAGTGCTCCAAGTGGGCGTCACAGAGTTTCTTCGGAAAGCGGTGCCTACCCAGTACCGCATCCAGAGTGAGCCATATCGGCGTGAAAGAGGTTCGTTGAAGAAGAGCACGTATGCACACATTGGCATATACTCGGTGCCCCAAGTTAGTCAGATGGTTGGCTTCGAACCCTGCTACTTCAGCACAGCAGCCCGATGCGCTAATCATTCGACCACGGACTACCCAGTGACCCAGCTTATGCGCGAAAAACAGTTAAATGCAAACATACATAGGTAGATAGATAGACCCCCGGAAAGTGAGCGAAGTACTTTATGAATGCTAACGCTTAAAGGTACAAGTGAAATGAAAACTAGAAACAGGAAGGAGTGCCCACGGCAAAATACTACACGAAGATAATTGACCAGAGAGAAGGCGTACCAAAGCGACAATGACCATATAAATTAGCTGAATCAACTGCCATCTACAATAACCTACAAGTTCAACGAGAGTAAAAGATGTGTGAACCCACACGTGATTTGTTGAGAAAAATAATAATTAATAAACATAACATAAGTGCGAATTTCGATATATACTATAAAATCAATAGATAAGAATAGAGAAAGGTACAAGAAAAAGTTGCAGTGGCTTAGCTCGGCTATGCCAGGATATACGTAGCGTTAGCAAAGGTTCAGCTGATTATTCTTACTTTCCTGGTTGCCTAGACTGTCAAGGATTAGCTTGATTGTCATGCTTACTGCTGCTCCAATGACACACACGCGGTATACGTATTATGTGGCACATGTATATAGCCTTTTTCTGTTCATTCCTCCTACGCTCAACCGCTAATTGCCAGGCAACTACTTCGGGATCCGATGAGTCAAGCTTCTGCGTTCTTCTGCGCTGTTGAGCAGCATTTGCGCTCTCCTTCTCCATGGCTATACCACACTGGCAAACGCCAGTCAGAAGCGCAGCGGCTCCAGCGCAGTGTCAGACGGCGACTGCACAGCGAGCGCGCGCCGGCGCCAGTGCGTCTACCACGGCTACGACGTCACTCCTCTGGAATGCGCAGACCGGCGGCGGTGAGTCGCGCGCGGCGGCGGAGGAGTGCGCGAGAGGTGCCGGCTGCGGTGGCTCCGGTGCGCAAGCCGTGTGACATCACTGATCCTTGCGCATGCGCAGCACGGCTCTTGATGTGCCGCGCGAAACGGGCTTGGCTAGGCCAGTGTAGCTAACCCTACAAAAAAGCCGGCAGATCCCACGCTCCGTGGGAATCGATGTTATGCGAAGCAGTATGCGGGGAGCCTACCAAATTAACGAAACGACCATGAGAGCACCAATACATAGGCGGCTGTTTCATGACCTACATGACACGCATGTCATGACATTCATGTCATGCCCTATCATTTATCTCCAAACCCATTCCAGCGGTTTTTGAGTGTTAATATTGTTTTGTTGAGTCATTGTCATTTTTGCTGAGTGATGCTTATGACTGACTTCTACCATCATCCTTTAGTGTTTTCTTCACTTGGTGCCTACGTCTGAACACATTCCAGGGTTTTTTTTTTCATTCTTTATTTACAAAATACTTTACAATATACAAAAGCATTACTGGACCCATAGCCATTGGCTAGTTCCGGGTCCACAGACAACTTAGGGTATGAAATGCAGCACGCGAGCAAACTGAAACAGAAAACGTAATACATAATAGTAATATTACCATACATAACTATACACAAATATAAATATAACATCAGTGTTCTATTATCCTTCTCGCACGCGAGCGAACAAAGCAAATACATAACAATTAGATTGACATGCACAACTTAAGCAATTGACACGCACAACTTATGCAAGAATGTAAATATAAAGAAGTGTACTTTCATGGACAGTATTTTTCAAAAAAGTATTTTCCGACAGCAGACCTGAAATTACGGGCTTCTTTTATATGTATTGGCAGAGAATTCCAAATAAGTGCGCCGTTAAATTCCACGAGCCTTTTCCCGTACAAATTATGACATGGAGGCAGATTAAAACACTGATTAGTTGCAGCTCTTGTATTTCGTAGCGGGATTTTAAACAATGTAATTGGAAGTGGATCATTGGTATCGATAATACTATGAATGACCTCAGCAATTTTCAATTCATATAATGCATGCACTGGCAACACATGCAATGAGCTGTACAAGTACGGACTGGGTTGAGTACACCTAGAAGAAGTAATAATTCTTAATGCCCGCTTTTGCAGACGGAATACAGGATCAAGGTAAGTTGTAAAGGTGTTACCCCATAGACAGACACACAGATGAACTTTATTTGCGTCCTGGGAAGAGGGTCCCTAGGAACCCGCCGAGGGCATCGCCCGCGTAGGGGTCGGGAACCAAAGGTTCCCGATCGCTTCACAGGCTCCCTGGACCGCCCGGAGTTGGTGCGCAAGGTCTGAGCTTGCGATGCAGTGGAAGTCCATCTCGTTGACGTGATGCTTCCTTGTGGAGACGCGGAAGCGGGGGCACCGCCACATCAAATGAGGAAAGGTTGCGAGTTCTTACATGTCAAGCAGTTAGGTGAAATGTCCGTGTACATGGCCATGGTGGCCGGCGACGGGAAGGATTCAGTCTGGAGGAGTCGGAGAGCTATCTCCTGCCTCCTAGTTAATTCTCTATGCGGATCCGTGAAGGATTTCCTGTCTAGTCTGTAATGCGAAGTTATCTCGTGAAAGCTAGTCAACGGGTCCCCGTCGGCGCCACCGCCACTTCCCTCCCCCGCAGTGGGCGGGGGGCTCGTTTGCCCGGGGCGGTGAATGAGTCCTCGCGCCTGAGCGTGAGCCAGTTCGTTGGGATTGGCGATGCCGTCGACGGAGGCGCCCATGTGGGCGGGAAACCACGTCAACTCATGAGGAAATACTTTGTTGTGAGTGAGAGTGCTGTGAGCAGCCAAAGAGATTTGATTGGCGTCGAACGACCTGACGGCCGTCATGGAATCAGAAAAGATGAGGAATGGATCTCTAGCCGTTAACGCCAGAGAGATGGCGACTTGTTCGGCTACCCCGACGGACTTGGCCCTTACAGAGGCGGCACTAACGTTGCGGCCGCTCATGTCTACCACGGCGGCCACGAAGCTATTTGGTCCCGAACGAGATGCGTCTACGAAAAGCGCGCTTTCTCTTCTGCTGTTTAGCAGAGAGAGGTAGGCTTTAGCCCGCGCTCTCCTTCTACCCTGATTATGTACCGGATTCATGTTTCGCGGAAGTGGATAAACCGTGATCGTCGACCTTATGGTGTCTGGCAATGGAACTGCTCTTTCCTTAGTCAGGGGAGAGGTGATGCCTGCTCTGGCTAGAATCGCCTTGCCCGCTCCAGTGCTCGAAAGCCTGGAAATCTGGGCAGTGCGCTGCGCTTCTATTAATTCGTCGAGCTTATTGTGCACGCCCAACGCCTCGAGCTTTGTGGTACTCGTTCTAGAAGGGAGCCCTAAGACCTTTTTGACAGTCTGCCTAATAAGGACTTCGAGTTTGGCCTTTTCGGCAGCGCTCTAGGGTTGGTAATATCGATGAACGATTAATCGATTAATCGATTAAAAGTATCCCGCTAACCGATTAATCGTCATCGATGTCCACCTTTCATTTAATCGACTTAATCGATTAGGCCTGATCGATTAATCGTTTTCGAGAGTTGGACAGGAGTGGCACGAGAATTTTGAAATCGTACTGGAATGGCGGCCCACGAGCAGTGTCTGTGAGGCAGGTGTGGAGCGACTGTCGACTGTCTTTCCGAGTCCAGAGTGATGCCGAGCTGAGCGCTTCCCCTCTCTTCCCCCTCCCCCCCCCCCCCCCCCACATTGCACACGCCACCACGTCGCGCGAAGCCGGAGGCTTGAAATGCCCTCCCAATTCAAGACACACTATAGCGACCCAGTCATTGATCGTAGTATCACTGCCAGTCCACTAAAAATGTTTCACAGCATGCGCGCTGGCTTAGACCATGTATTTGACACAGCGATGGAGTTCTATATTCTCGCATGCTGGTTGTGTGCCATTCAAAGTAGGTGTCGGTTTCACCTAAACATGCCAGCTAATTGACATTCCTTCACTCTGTAGAAAAGATTATGTGGTTTAAAATCCTAAACCACTGACTTTCTTTTCCCCTGTGTACATTCCAATTTCTTGCATATTTCAGTTGGACTTCACCTTTCACTTTTGCCATTTTTCTTAATTCTTCTTTAACTGTACTGTACTTGGATTCAATAGTGCAATGTACCTTACTAAAGCGAAGCTTTGTATGTGTATAGTCGGATACAACTTAAGTCTGCAGTGAAGCCCCGTCCACGCCCTCATAACCGCCAGCCACTGTTCCTCCGCGAGGCTGAAAATAGTTTGTACTTCAATGTTTCCCTGTTACCTAAATAAGGCGGTAACCACGAAAATGGAATTATAAACGCGTAATTTTATACGTTTTCACTTAACTATTATAGTGGAAAGTAAAGGTACGACAAGTACAGTCGTATCAAGTAAGACGCCATTTTAAAACTTCGCAAGACGACGATTTTGTTTGCTTCTGTAATTGGCTGGCGGAGTAACACAACTACGCGTGGTCCCTCTACCTTTTTTGCCAACTGCTGTTTCTAAATTTGTATCCTACTATAAGCTAAATCGTATATGGCTAGGCGAAATCGCCTGTGTACACAAAACTATAATCATCAGCATTCGCTCGAGCGTCATCGTCTTCTTCCGCAGCTCGCTCGTAGGCGCCCCTCGGGTTGCGCTCGTGCTCGTGTTCGGCATGCGCTCGTGCCACTGCTCCCGCGTTCGTCGTCGTCGTCTGCTTCGAAAGCTGGCTGCGTAGCCGCTAATCATTCCAGCGTAGAATTTCACTTCTCTTCTGTCGTCGTAATGGGGAGGCCGGTTTACGGCGCTATCAGCCATTGCTTGAAGGGGCATGAGCCAATCATTGTTTTACGTGACGGACAGATTTAATTTTTGAAGCAATTTAATTTAGAAGACTCGCAAGTGGCAGTGGCAGGCGAATACTGCTAACAACACCGCCGAGAAAATTCGACACATCGAATGCAAGCGACAACGGCGGACTGCGGGCATACCGTCAGTGACGTCGTTCTCTTCGTCGCAGCCGAACGTGTGTGTAACCTCATAATTGAGCAATACTCCAATGAACCCTAGGGATCAACCCAGTGATAAATACTGGGGCTCCACGTTTCAGCTTCGCTAGTTAACCATCTTCACGGAGTGGTAGTGGTAGGGCTGCAGAATTTTTTCATTCTTGACTAAGTGCCATTTTATAACACATAAAATAGCACTATATTGGCATATATTGTTTATCTTGTCAGAAGCCACTAGTCTTTAACAAGCTAAAGATTACTTTGCTCAAAAATATACACTTGTGTTTCAAACTTGGTTCCACCTCTCAAACACTAAAATGGGGCCCTACAAAAGTAGATAACTGCGTTTCAGCCTTTCTGAAAGTACCCGGCAAAAATTTCGATTAATCGATTAATCGATGAAAAACCCTGGATCGAAAGCGACTAATCGATTAAAGGCTAAAACGATGAACGATTAATCGTTAATCGAATAAAATAATTCATCGACCATCCCTACAGCGCTCCAGACGTGCATGGAGGCGACGTAATTGACGTGGCTTAGAAGGAAGGCATGGAATAGCCGGAGGAGGTTGTCCTCCTTGATGCCTTCTCTTCTGCCCGAGATCCTTTGGATGAGCCAAACGGTGGCAGCGGTGTGCTGTTGCAGTTTCTGTATCGTAGCTGCATTCCTGCCGTTCTCCGAGATAAGCATGCCAAGCACGCGTATGGTGTCTTTGCGAGGTATTTCCGCGCCGTTCTTAGTGATCAAGTGTATGTCGATCTCCGCCGGCGGTCTCCACCCTTTAGGGCGTCGCCCCATGCGGATGGGTTGGTAGACCAGGAGCTCAGACTTGTTGCCTGATAGTGCGAGTTGCATACGAGAAAGGTGTTTCTCGACCGTACGTACGGCTTCTTGGAGCGTACTCTCAGTATGGCCCACCGAGCCGCCCCGGGACCAAACGGTGATGTCGTCGGCATAGATGGCGGAGCCGATGTCGCTGTTGTTATCGAGCTCTCTAGCGAGAGCCGTCATGCCGATGTTAAAGAGAAGGGGTGAAATCACTGCCCCTTGCGGGGTACCAGTGTTGTCTAGTTGGAACTTGTCTGGCTCCACCTCCCCTAACCTGATGGTAGCCGTTCTGCCTGACAGGAACGGCCTAACGAAGTCAAAGAAACGCCTACCGAGACCAAGCTCGGAGATGGCTTCTAGGATGTGATCGTGAAGTATGGTATCGAACGTCTTTTTTAGATCCAGAGCCAAGATGACTATTGGATCTCTGGTGGAGGCGTCGATGACCTGCGATTTGATTAGAAGCATGGCGTCTTGTCTTCATAAGTGTGGGCGAAAGCCTACCATGTTGGGTGGGAAGAGTTCATTGCGCTGTATGTGCTTAGAGACCCTATCGTTTATGACATGTTCGAAAATTTTGCCGACACACGATGTGAGTGAGATCGGTCTAAGATTCTCTGTCGTGCACTTCTTACCAGGTTTGGGTATCAGTATGACGGTGGCGTGTTTCCATTCTTGTGGATACGAGCCGTTCTTCCAATGTTTGTTAAATAGATCGGTCAGGAAGGATACCGACTTGTCGTCAAGGTTTCTGAGCATGCGGTTCGTGACGCGGTCAGCGCCCGGCGCCGAGGTGCTATTGAGTTTGTGAAGTGCAGACCTGGCTTCCCATTCCGATATGTCGCCGTCCAGCTCACCGGAATCATTTCCGGCGTAGCCGCGCGGAAGCGTGGATGAGATTGTGCCAGGCGCCAGATGAATTGCGGCGAGATCATTCATGACCCAATCTTTGCTACGAAGAGTGAGAGCTCGGTGAGCGAGTCTCTCGATGGCCGATCTCTGTGCAGCGCGGGTGTCGGTGGGTTTCAGAACGTGTTTGAGCAAGTTCCACTTGCCGCCCACCCTCATCTGCCCGTCGACATTGTCACACGTTTCGACCCAGTGTTTCTGTTCTAACACTTTGGAGTACGAGGCAATTTCTGCATTGATCTTGGCGATGCGTTTCCTTAGTGACCTGTTGAGTTTGTTCTTTGCCCACCGTTCTTTGAGAGCCATTTTAGCCTTAAACATGTGCGCTAAGTGACTGTCCATGGTTGGGAAATCTGCTTCCGTCTCTGTCTCCTTAGTGGAGGCAGAGACATCGGAGAAGAGTGTTTCTATCCACTCGCCGTAGTCGTTGGGAGGGGCTTTGTCTCTCCTTCTGGATCTAAAGAGATCCCAATCAACTATGCGCTGAATTCTGGTGGTTTTGCATTGAGCATGCAGTGTCATTTCAATGATAATATGATCGGACCCCAGATCTTCCCCCATGTTTCGCCATGATGACTTGCCGTCATAGGCGACCAGAGAGAGGTCTGGGGTCGACGGTCTCGTTACCGAGTTGCCTATGCGCGTGGGGAAACCAGAGTCCGTGAGTAGCGTGAGATGAAAGCCCTGTATGGCTTTCCATATCGAAACCCCCTTGGGCGAGTCTCTAACGTAACCCCACGTGGAGTGAGGTGCGTTAAAGTCGCCGGCTACTACGAGCGGTATGCCGGCGTCGGTAGCCATCTTTACTGCTTTTCCGATGAGGCCGTAAAAGCGCTCGTCGTATCGCCTTGGCGAACTGTATACGTTGAGGATAAGCAATCCCATGCGCATGTTCTTACCCGGTAACAGATCTGTACATACATATTCGGCGTTAGAGCGCTTATCTATGTCTTCGTGTTCAATGACTGTGATGCCCCTTTTGACCAGAGTAACGACTCCTCTGCCACCGTTCTTGACGCGTTCAAAAGTCTCGTAACCACTAAACGTGGTACCGGGCGTGATCGTTTATTGAAGTAGAATTACCTGAGGTTTTGATTCGCACGGTCGAAGATATTGAGCTAATAATGTTTTTTTTTCTTTTTGAATCCGCAGCAGTTCCACTGCCAGACACGAAAGTCGGTGTTAGATGCCACAGCCATGATTATGATTTAGTTTCAGCACAAGGCTGAGACTTCGGAACGCTTTGAGGGCGCGGTATCTGCTTTAGCGTGAGCTCCGCCACAAAGGCGGGGTCTGTTATTAACTGCGATAATTCTGTCGGGAGCGGCGGAGGCTTCGGGAAATCCATCCTACATTCAAGGTCCCTTAGGCGAAGATCAATAAAGCGATTCTGTGCCTTGAGTATTACTATATCTTTGTTGATTTTTTGAAGCATCGAAGAAATTTGCCTCAAGGATTCTTTGATTTGGTTAAGGCTGTCTGTTACGTCAACCTCGGGAACGTCACCTACAGCTCGGCGCTTGCGACCGTTGGCGCCATTTTGGTCGCCATCCTGTCTCGATGCTGAGAACGTGGTTCTGAGCGCCGCCATTTCCTTTCTGACCTCCGCTAACTCTGAGCTGAGTTTTGTATTCTCGTTCCGGACTTTCTGAAGCTCCCCTGACTCCTTAGCGGTGACGGTGCCCCTGCTTACCTGGGTAGAGGGTCCTGCTGATGTTCTAGAAGGTTCTGGATTCTTTGGAAGTTCATTTCGCAGTGGCGGGAAGCGCGGGTCCGCCTCCCATGATGAAACGCTGCAGCCAGCCGCCAGAAGACGGCCCAGGCTGCCCGGCCTCGAGCGTTGGGAAATCCTGCAGGTCCACTTTGAAGGCACGTTCCATCTCTCGTTCCTTTCGCCTCTGTCGAACGACAAAGGGGGTCTGGTACTTCTGTTGGCAGGCTTTGTCTCCGGTAGGGTGACCCTTGCCGCAGAGTTTGCATCTAACATGGCACGAGTGTTCCTGCTTCGGGTCTTTGGCGCCACAGTTGCGGCACACGTTGACCATTGGAGTGGGGCAGACGTCCGCGCGATAACCAACTCGAGTGCACTTGCTAAACACCTCAATCTGTTTCTTGAAGAGGTAGCACCGAACTATTGCCTGGCCTACTCTGATGTAGCTGGGGACTTCTTCTCCGTCGAAGAGAACGACGACGGAGCTGGTTTCCTTGATGCGCTTCACTCCGCGAACCGAGGGGTTTCCCCGGTGTACGATGAGCCTTGCGAGCTCGGCGTCGCCGATGTAGCGCTCGACGTTGCGGACCACTCCCATAACGTAGTTGCCTTCGGCGGCGGCGTACACCGCCACTTCGTGCTCCTTGCCGTTGACGCGAATGTTCTTGAGAGCCAAGATCTTGCGAGCATTGTCTTCTTTTTCGGTGCACACCACAACTATGTTTTGCACAACATTGGTGCAAACCAAGTCAGTAGAGGCTTGGGTGGCGGTGATTCCGGCCGCGGTGAAGATGGCGGTAGAGATGCCGTAGCAACTGGTTTTGCGTAAATCCAGACCGCCTCGGGGTCTGACAATGATTTTGCAATGCGTAGACGGTAGCTCCGGCATACGCGAAGCCGCGATCACCCTCTGCTTTAAGGCAGCCGCCCGGCGACTGCTTCTGGCGCCAACCCTGCCGCTTTCTTGGAAACTTCTAGAAGCGTTGGGTTGAGACTTGCCGCGTTCCGCCGCTTGCTTCTTCTTAGCCGATTTTGATTGAACCAATTGCCAGTCGGTTCCCTCCATTGCTTCAATTTCGTCTTCTTCGCCCCTTTCGGCGGAGTTGCAGACGCTCAGAGTCGATAGAAGTGGCGCCAAAGCGCTCCCGGCCATGCCAAGCCTAGCCGTGCCAACGCCGCTCGGAGCGGCGGGCGTACTCGTAGCTAGGTCCAACTAGGCTCCGGTGGCGTAAAGGGGAAAAGAGCCGAAAGATGCGCAAAACTCACTCGGAGACGTAAATCCGTACTTCCTCGTGATCGGGGGATGAGTCGCAGACGATGAGACAAAAATCCGGGCGAAATTTGGCACATAAAACATCGCAGAGATGCAAAACGCCGGAGCGACGCGGAGGCACGTCCGCACAGCTCGGCGACCGGCGCTCCTCCAGGTGTTACCGCATGAATCAATACAATATGTGACTTTGTATAAAGGAATAGTACAGAATGCGTAGGACAGGATATTCGAAACATTCACGATTGAGTGTTAATCATTTTTCGTTGAGTCATTGTCATTTTTGCCGAGTCATGCTCATGACTATGACTTCTACCATCATCCTTTAGTGTTTTCTTCACTTTGTGCCCACGTCAGAACCCATTTCAAGAGTTTTTGAGTGTTAATCATTTTTGATGAGTCATTGACATTTTTGCTGAGTCATGCTCATGACTATGACTTCTACCATGATCCTTTAGTGTTTTCTTCACTTGGTGCCTACGTCTGAGCCCATTCCAGGCGTTATTGAGAGAGAGAGAGAGAAAGACGTTTATTAAATAAAAAATAGAAAATTGTACATATATGAAAAGGCAACCCCAGTGGTCTTTCCGGTGAGGTGCCTAGATTACGTCAATGGTTTTGCTTCTTATAAGATAGATGAGCAAGCTGTCATATATAGCTTTACTGTGTTGACGGGTCCCACTCAATGACTGGATCCTCTTGGAAGGATCCAGTCATTGAGTGTGACGACTGAGCTCTGCAGCCCAGCAAGGTAGATTCTTTGCAGTGAGGATAGGCCAGGACATGTCTATAGCAAGTGGTGTGCTGTGGCTGGCGCACCCGTGGCGCAAGTTCCACAGGTGGGGTCAAGCGACTTGTCAATGTATTGGGCTTTGAACGCAGGCGTGACTGCCGTGCCGGGTTATTGAGTGTTAATAATTTTTCGTTGAGTCATTGTCATTTTTGCCGAGTCATGCTCCTGACTATGACTTCCACCCTCACCCATTAGTGTTTTCTTCACTTAGTGCCCACGTCCGAACCCATTCCAAGGGTTTTTCAGTGTTAATCATTTTTGATGAGTCGTCATTTTTGCTTATTCATGCGCATGACTATGACTTCTCTTATCATCCTTTAGTGGTTCCTTCAATTAGTACATGTCCGAACCCATTTCAGTTATTTTTTTAGTGGTAATCTTTTTAATTCTTTCTCCTCAGAATCTCAATAAAGTTCGTACTCACTCACTCACTGGGTCACTGTCTTTTTTGTTGAGTCATGCTCATGACTATGACTTCCACCATCATCCTGTAGTTTTTTTCTTCAGTTGGTACCCATGTCCGAACTCATTCTAGTTACATATCAAGTTAACGAAACGCCCATGAGAGTAGCAAGACGTAGGCGGCTGTTTCATGACCTACATGACACGCATGTCATGATAATCATGGCATGACCTATCATTTATGTTCGTCATACATTCTTGTCCTACTATGCTAATTTTGGTAACTACCAAGTTATCGAAGCGACCATGAGAGCACCAAACGGAGGCGGCTACATAGATAGATAGATGGATAGATAGATAGATAGATAGATAGATGGATAGATAGATAGATAGATAGATAGATAGATAGATAGATAGATAGATAGATAGATAGATTTATCAGCTGTATAAACTTGGACATGCAGGAGCACCAGCAACGCGCCGAACTGTTGTCGACGCCTTCGCCGTTTTGCCCGCGTTCGCACCGAACGCGCGCGGCGTTGGTGACTGTTGCCAGGGCCTCTGGGGGCGGCTCGGAGGTTTTCGACGAGATCAGTAGGGGAAACTCGTCGAGCAGCGTCGGAAGTCTTTACCACCTTCTCGCCTCGCAACGTTTTTATATAAATACGCATTTGGTGCCGCAGCTAAACGTCGCCTTCCCTCCCTCCCGTCCCCCCACGGCCTTTCGCGCGACGGAAGAGGTCGCGTTTGCTATATATATATGGTGATTGTAAAAGAGGAAAGAGATGCTTAATTCTGCAGCCTTTCAGGGAGCACGGCGCAGAACGCGCGTTTGTTCTCCGCCGTGCGTTCGCTACCCACTGAAAGCGCGCGTCCCTCGCACCCTTTCACTCGCACATACAGCGTCCGGCGACGATTTCATCGCCGTTGACGTCATACGGAACCTCACGGCGACGACTGCGGCGACGCCGACGGCTGAAATCCTCTTTGAGTGTCCATATAATTGCTATCGCAATAAAAAGCCGGCAGATCCCACGCCCTGTGGGAATCGATGTTATACGAAGGAGTGTGCAGGGAGGGAGCCTACCAAGTTAACAAAACGACCATGAGAGCACCAAGACGTAGGCGGCTCTTTCATGACCTACATGACACGCATGTCATGACATTCCTCAGGAGTCCCTTTAGCTACACCTGAGAGACCTTAGGGCGAAATCCTTAGTTATGCTCATGACTATGACTCCTACCAGCATCCTTTAGTGTTTCCTTCACTTAATACCGACGTCCGAACTCATTCCAGTGGTTTTTGAGTGTTTATCTTTGTTTCGCAGAGTCGTTGCCATTTTTACTGAGTCATGCTCATGACTACGAATTCAACGAGTATACTGTAGTGTTTCCTTCACTTAGTGCCCACGTCCGAACCCATTCCAGTGTTATTTGAGTAGTAGTCTTTTTTCGCTGAGTCATTGTCATTTTGCGGAGTCATGCTCATGACTATGACTTCTCCAGTATCCTTTAGTGTTTCGTTTCCTTAGTACCCACGTCCGAACCTATTTCAGTGGTTTTTTAGTGCAATACATTTTTCGCTGATTTATAGTAATTTTTGTTGAGTCATGCTCAAGACTGTGACATTTACCATTATGCTTTAGTGCTTTGCTTCACTTAGTACACACGTCCGAACCCATTTCAGTGGCTTTTGAGTGTTAACTTTTTTTGCTGAGTTATTGTCATTTTTGCTGTGTCCTGCTCATGACTGATTTCTACCAGCCTCGTTGGGTGTTTTCTTCACTTAGTGTCCACGTCCGAACCCATTCCAGCGGTTTTTGAGTGTTAATCTTTTTTCGCTGTGTCATTGTCATTTTTGCTGAGTCATGCTCATGACTGAGTTCTACCAGTATCCTGTAGTGTTTCCTTCGCTTAGTACCCACGTCAGTGGCTTTTGAGTGTTTTAGCCGCAGCTTTGTAGCTTTAGTACCTTCCCGCAAAAATGGGCAAAAGTAGGACCATAATTCTCAATATTGCTTAATTTCAGTCGCATTATTAGGAAAACAATGATGGTACATGAATGAAATTTTGTGTCCTAAATGGAAATTCCTTGAACTCTAATTTATCCAAAATTTTGCTTCCTTGAGCGTGTAGTTGCCGGGCTGTTTACAACAGAAGATTGCGATATTTGGCAATCCTTCAAAAGCCAATTATCAAAAAAGTAAAAATTCAACATTATTTTGCTGCGTCTAGGAAATAGATAAATATGTCTTAAAGCTACAGAGCAAGCCGCAATGCAGTAAATGCGGTAGTTTCTTCTAAATATGGTCACAACTGAGAGACACTTCGCAAAAACCAATTTATATCATGCTTGTTCTTGAACATTTATTTCTAAATCACATTAATCAATTTCTTTATCATATATAGTTGGAATCTACAAGAATTAGGCCTTTTATGGTATATACGACAACTTTATATCCTAAGCAGAAGAGCCGCCACGGTTGCTCCAAAAGTACTGGAAACGGGGGGCTCGTGCCGCCGCAGTGGGACCACCACCTTAATGGTTACACATGTCACAAGGGGCAGGGGAAAGCATAAAAACACGACAGAGCTGGATTAAGACTGCACTGCGCGCGCCTTTGCATTGACGCAAGCTGGTTATTTCGAATGTGAAGGAATGGAGGGAGGCGGCCGCCCACCCCATTTGAGGAAATGCTTAGGAACAACTGTCACTTCCTATACCCAAGCACGTGCAACTCAGTGGTGAGAGAGCCTCTGGTTCCTAACCTCTTAGAATGACGCGAATATCCCATTTTCCACAGTACAAATAGTTATTTCTCATGCAAATATATCGTAACGACGACAAAAAATTACTTTGCAAGCCGCACTGTCTCAATAAACAGTGCAAATGCCTTAGTTAAATAGTCATTTACCCTGCGTCGGAAATTTTGGTTAAACCCCCTGCGAGTTGTAAGAGCTTTCCACGGACCGGTCTGCAGCAAAGAAGTTCTTACAGCAGCGGCGCAAGGAGTTTTCTGTTGGGGTGCGCTGCGCGTGATTACCCGTTTTCCTTCGAAATGCGCGAGGGCTCTACACAGGTGGTCGGGAGGAGGGGGTGATGGGGGAGCAGCAGGAAATCTTGGGGGGTCAGCCGACCTTCCCTGCTACCTTTGTAGCCGCCCTTGGTTTAGTAGCAAGCGAGATAAAGCAAAAAAAAAGAGAGAGGAAAAAATAGAGCGAAGGGAGAGACCGCGCTGCGATGAGGGCAGCCCTGGCCCTTTTCCGGGCTGCGGGGCTCTGCCTCGACCACCTCCGTCAAGCGACCTTGACATCCGGTTCTCTTTCATCGGCGACAGCAACAAACTCCTTTTTTTTTTTCGTTCCTGTATTTTTGCCAGGACGCCGCCCCCCCCCCCCCCCCCCCCCCCCGGGTTACTCTTTTGTGTCCCTTCTCACCTTGTCACGGCAATCCCCGAGTTCCTGCCGCTTGCATTGAGCAAATTTCAGGAGCACCCGTACAGAGAAGAAACCAAGCAGACGGGGACGGGGGAAAGAATTTATAGCAGCGAATATGAAAAAACTAGCGCGCTGTGACGCTATGCTGTCGAGCTGCTGCTGTCAATTCATCTCGCTGGTGGACCGAGCAGCTCCGCCGAGATGTCGCGGGCTTCTGCTACAATTTTCGGCCGGTTCTCGGCGGGGGGGGGGGGGGGGGGGGGGGCAGGCCTCGGTGTATTACATTGCAGACACGATGGTGACCGCGTGCCGGTCGTCCTCGTGCTTCATTGTTTCCACCTCGCTGTTAAACTTTCTCGCTTTCACACAATATTTTTCAGCACCAACTAGTCCAATAAGTCACGCTACTCGATAACGCACCACACCTGTCTCTTTAATATGCACGAACCTGCTGAGGGGCCAGCCGCAAGAGAACCGGACTGAACGCCTGCTGACAGCCCGTACTGTTAATAGTTAAGAAATTATGAATGGCAGAAACCATGCGGGCAGTGACGTGCCGTGCGCCTAGCTGGTTTCGCCACATACCACTGTTCTACCACGCACATAATCCTAACAACGCTCAATGTGAAAAATGCTCTATAGGTGTACCAGACAAAAAATAAGTCGAGTGCCGCCGATCCCGCCGATCATGGACATCTTTCAAAACAAGCAGCGACACCTTTACGGTGTCGCTACTTGAATTCATGGTCATATAAGAGATTTAAGGGCAGCCGAAGCTGAAGAATCTTAACATTTTTTTTTTTTTTCAGGTGTCACTACGGTAGATCGTGAAATATTCCAGCTGTGTCTGCACTCCGGCTAACCAATTCCGCACAGTGCAGCAAAAGCTACGGCTCGTGTCAGCTAATCAGTAACGAGAGTACGTGGCATGTTTCAATGGTGGGCGTACGGCTGCCATTGTGTGTCATTGATCCTTCCGCCGTCGCGCAGCGACCCATCAGCGGCAGACAACAGAGGAGCGCTTCTTTCGGTTCTCGTTGGCTGACGCGACGCAGTTATTGCTGCACTGCACTTAATTGCTGAACTGGCGAACAGACTCGTCTGTAGGAGGTGTTTATACTTGATTTGTTACTCGCCTTGGACAGCTGGGCCAACGGTACGAATTAAGTTGAAAAAGTTTTGCAATTACCTCATTTATTACAGTTGATTCATTTGGTTAACAAAATGTTATCCTACGCCGCTACCATGCGTTTCTGTGCCATATAAACGTTTCCAAACGTAATTAGTGAATTCCTGCCAATCGTTTTTTCGCCTGCAGTCATAAGGCAGACGCTCATCATAGCAAACGTGTGTACACGCATGACAGAGTAAAGAGCAATAACATAATCATTATCATTTCTTCGAATTCATATTTATGTCTTCACCTGTGCCCTTTTTGCGGTGGCGCGAACTAGAAGCATGTCGGTGACGCGCTTTCAGCGGTGCGATGCCATCGCCGGCCGAACGCGCGCGAGATGAAGCGAGCCGGTCGGCGATCAGCGTGCTCTTTCCTCGCGGGCGAGCGTCCAGCGCCGCGCCGAGCGCCACAAACAGAAGAACAAAAGAAGACCGAGGCCGGCGCCCCAGAGCGCTCGAGTACCGCGACGAGGTCGGCACGAGGTTTTGTCCATGCTGCGAGCTCTCGCCACGCGCATAGCGCGACGCGACACGGCCGACGTTACCAGCAACACATAATCAACAGCGGTTTGTGCAGTTACCATGAGTTCAGCGCAGCTCCAGCGGCAGTAGGCTCAGCATCCACCACAGTAGCTCCACGGACAGTATGCGCAACTTCAAAGCAATACGACGTCCTCCGTCACAGAGGCGCCGATGCAACGCCGCTCCACAACGAGGAACGATGAGGACGCTGAGGCCAGAGTGGCCCACTGGGAGAGTGCAGAAAGCGGCACGGGGATACATAGGGAGCGTGCAACTCCTGCGGTGAGGCAGCCGCCAGAGGCGCTGTCTTCTCACTGACGTCGGATGTACGGTGGCTAGAAGGGGGAGGTGGGAGCAACGCAGCCGTTGGAGAGCGCGGCGCGTGTTGCAGTGATTCATGATGCCGAGTGGTAGCGCGCGCGTCGACACTAAGATGCCTCCGCTGTAGTTTGGCTGCTGCCGGAGCTAGCGAGTGCGCTCGGTTTGCATGGTTCTGTTCGGTTCTTTTAGCTCCACGGCTCATTTCTGTTTGCATTCACGCTGTGCAGTTGTACTTCCTTGTGGCGACAATAGTTTTACACGTTGCCATGCCGTAAGAAGCCATGGCAAGTGTTTTGCGCCGGGCTGCACAACAGGCTATGTATCTGCTAGAAAAGCAGAAGAAAAAAAAAAACATCCCTTTTCTCGGTGCCTGATGACGATGAGGCACTTAAAGCGTGGCAGCGGCGCGGGCCCCGTGCATAAGGCCTTAAACAGGACTTGGAAGATCTGCGAGCTGCACTTCGAACCCCAGTTGAATCATCTACAGGGTGTCCCAACTATCATGCAACAAGATTTTAAAATATCCTAATGCCCCGTAGCTGAACAGAACCAAGGCAATGTTGTTTGCTGTCGCTTGTGGATACTCCGATTAGTTTTTGCGTGCCGCTTAATTGCATAATTAGACTTAATCAACTCCTCCAATATTACAATTAGATGAAAAGTGTCAATGTGAAAATTGTAGAACAACTTAATAAACTACCAATACAACTTTCTTTTGCTCAATATGTGCTACATAAAAGTGTTTTCCCCGAGCGTGAAAGAAGCCAGCGAATACACACAAAGTGCCTCGAGCGGCCAGTCACGCGGCAATTTTGCGTGTATTCGCGGGCTTCTTTCACGCTTGGCAAAACACTTTTATGTAGCACGTATTGAGCAAAAGAAAGCTCTATCGGTAGTTTTTCAAGTTGCTCTACAATTTTCACATTGACACTTTTCTTCTACTTATAATATTTGAGAAGTTGATTAGTTAATGAAGCCTAATTATGTAATTAGGCGGAATGCAAAAATAATCTGAGTATCTACAAGCGGCGACAAACAACATTGCCTTGGTTCTGTACAGCTACGGGGCATTTGCATATTTTTAAATCTTGTTGCATCATAGTTGGGACACCCTGTATAATGGATCATATAATCAAGTGCTGTATGTCGTCCTTTTGAGTATTCTTCATGTCCCCACCGTTCTAGTTCATCAGCGACTAAAATAAGTTTGTTTACTTTTCTAAAGCATCATATATTGGTATTAACCAATTTGACAAGCAGGATGCATGCAGTGCGTCGCAGTAATATGACCTAAGGAGTTCTTCACTGCGAGCCTAGAAATCGGTGCAGCTTTTTTTACCCACACCACTAGCATAATATTCTTCGCATTAGCTGAAATCATTCTTTTTTTCACTCCCGACGATTCGGGAAAGCACGTAGAACGCGTGCGACCGAGACGAGCGAAAAATATTTGTGCCGGCCGTGACGTGCCCGAATCTAATGCATTTTAACACTTAACCACTCATCAGAGGATAGCTGCTATTCATTTATTGTCTCCTTATTAACAAGGCACGATATGCATTAGCTTAACGCTAGTTATGGGAAATATGCTACCGATAATTGCGAACAGAAGCGCCGGCTTCGAAACCCGCGGCACCAACCGCCGTGCTTCCGCGCCCGGGGAGCGATCTTGCTGTCGACTGCAGCGCCGCCGCTGCTGTCATGATTGCGTGCAACACTCCGCCGCCGCCGTTGCTCTCACCTCCCCCTTCTAGACACCGTATCGGTACAGTAGTATCGGATGCCTCCTCTAGAGCAGTGTTGCCAGGTTTGGCTATTTATAGGCAAATTGGGCTACAGGAAAAAAAATTTGGCGTCGACTTGGACGAGTTGGCTATGTGGCTATATTTGGGCTACTGGAAATCCGCGACTTGGCTTTGTTTGGGCTATAAGTGGCGCCGTAATCCACGCTTCAGATGTGGCTCTGATCGGGTAGAAGCAAATCTCGAAGGCTATGTTTTAGCTCGCTGAGCCGGCCACGTGGCTGTGCGCGTGTGCGTGCGTGAAATGACCCCCCCCCCCCCTTCCCTTCCCCCTCTGTGCCGTTGTCTGAGCCGCTGGCTTTGATCTTTGATGCGCTTAAACTTACACCCCGCTTGAAGCCCAAACCACATGAGAGCGATTTTGTGCGTGACGGCGACGAAGCGACGGCTTCAAGCGACGAAAGGGCCGTCGCGCGAACAGATCACTCGTTCTCGTCGCTCGATCGCTCGGTTCTAGAAATCTAGAATTCGTCGCTCGTCGCGCGGAAGTGCCATGAGCGACTAGCCAATAGCGCGAAGCCGGGACAGGGTGAACGTCAGTCGAGTACAAGCGATTGTCGCACAGAACGAGAAAATGACTTAATTTTGATACGTGCAAGGATAAGAACCTAGTGCAAGACCTTTAGAAATATTTATGCTGCTCTTTACATTAAAACACATAAACTATAATTAACAAAGCACGCGTCACGCAAGTTTCGGCGCGTATTTGCTGCCCTCATACCGGCAACACCGGGGAGACGTCGCTTAAGTTCGTCGCTCGCATGCGGTACGACTTGTAGGCGACGAGCGAACGCTACAGCCATCTCCATCGTGTCGTTCGTTGCTGTCGCGCGCAATATCGCGTGCATGCCGTTTATACTTGACCGTTATGCACCCGATCCCCGGGCATCAGGATGAAGCTGGGAGTAGTGGGTTTTTCACAGTACCTGTACTAACATCGCTATACTCAGGAAGGGAGAGCAATAACATAGGGTCGGGGCGATCGTGGCGCCGACATGAAAGGGAAGCACGGGTGGATGACACGCCCTAGTGTGTTCATGGCCATGTCTTAATTCTGGGTGAAGTATCACGCCGGGCACAGCTTTCGACCTACTCCACGTATCTCGCACGGAGCTTTACTGCCCTTCTCCTGCTAGATGAATTTTTGTTCGTGCTTAGATTCGAGATTCATTTCGATAGGTTGGACGTAAGATCAGATCCTCCTCAGAGAGGAGAATCCCGGCATGGGGAAGTGGGCCAATTGTATGTGAAAACGTATAAAAAATAATGGGAGCAAGACCCCGAGCCAAAGGTGGGTTCTGGTGCTTTTACGTCTAGATGGTTGGCCCGTAACGTCGCGGATGCAGATACTCATTCTGCTAATATCGAAACATGTTTGCCACCATGACATCAGTGCACCACGTGACATGAACTTCACCCAACGTGTTAGCTTGTGAGGTGTCGCGCTGCTGGTTCGAGGACGCGGTTTTGATTCCCGGCACCGGCGGCCGCATTTCGATCAATGTGAAATGCAGGAACACCCGTTTACTTAGATTTAGGTGTACGTTAAAGAACCCAAGGTGGTCAAAATTTTTTAGGAGTCCCCCACTACGCCATGCCTCCCAATCCTATCGTGGTTTGTGCACGTAAAACCCCAACAATTATTAGAGAGTTTTAGAATAGGGGCCTCAAACGTTTTGGGGCCCGAAACAAATAGCGTCGAAGCCACTGCACATGCGCAAGACGCGAACTGTGTTTAGATTTCATCGATTTAGCGGGAGCCCCAAAAGCTGCCCCAAAAGCTTTTGTCAACAAGCGACGGCTCTAACGTAGCAACCAAACTGGGCTCGATTCGTGGTAACGCGTGAAGTTCGTAAGCTAGGAGAAGTGATTGCAGTTATCGCTGTCGCTCAGCTAACTTGTGTAATGAAGATTGATACATTAGACACCGCTGATTACGAGTTCATGGCTCGTAGGCCTAACACGGATTGACTTGGCCGGGTGAAGGTACGTAAAGTTGGTTACTCAAAACTAAACGCCACAAGTTGTCTGCTGCTAAGAGAGTAAGTTCTAAATTGTAATTAAACATGAAAATCTAAATTACTCTTCTTATTATAAAATTGTATATTGTATTTTAATATTTATGCCCCAACGCTAACACCCGCAAAGCTCTTCGGGGACTCCTATTGTAAAACTTTATTAGCACATCAACATGGTCTGCTTTTTGACAGTAACCGGTTTTCACAGCATAACCAATGTTATCAATTTGTTGTTTACCTTTGCTCTTTGTGCGCCGTTGCGACTTTTACCATTGCGAACGAGTTACGTTCGTGGCGTGCTCGTCGCCAAAAACGACTGCACGCTTCTTACACTGGTGTGCCGTTTTGCGTAGTAATATTTTAAAGCTTCGCTTACACCGATTCAGACAGCGAGTGGCATCTGTTGTCTGACACTTTATTTTAACACATGTTCTTGCCGTGCTAGAGACCTAAGATGTGGCCAGGTTGATGTAAATGGACAGTATATAGAGCATCTACCAGCTAATCCTGGCCGAGCTAATTGAAAAAAAAACGAGAAAACAAGATAGGAGGATGAGACAAATAACACGAGATCTCATAGCGCGAAAGACTTGTTTTAGCTCATAAAAAAAGAAGCCGTGAGCACGTCGCAGATCACTGGACAGCTGAACTTCCAGCCATAGGCAGAGATGACGTGAGAGATCGATGATGCTAAACATTATTTTGCGTTCACGACAGCTAAAAAGCAGTGTGTCGTTAATATCTCTGTAAATAACTAAAATAATATCTTAGTGCTATGTGTCATAAAATAAAAGCACTGATTTCGCCCTCTTCAGCGATTCGCTGGAACTTAAGAGCTTCCGGGCTCAACCAAAAAGTTGTCGCAGTTTCACCCGAAAGGCGAAGCATCAATTGCGATAGCAAATTTGTAGAGAGCTATACGGAGTAATGCTAGTAGCTTCATCAGCTGTATAAACTTGGACATGCAGCAGCACCGGCAACACGCAGAACTGTTGTCGACGCCGTCGTCATTATGCCCGCGTTCGCACAAAACGCGTGCGGCGTTGGTGACTGTTGCCGGAGCCTCTGGGGGCGGCTCGGTTTTCGACGACATCAGAACGGGACACTCGTCGAGTTGCGTCGGAAGTCTTTACCACCTTCTCGCCTCACAACGTTTGTACATAAATACGCACTTGGTGCCGCAGCTAAACGTCGCCTCCCTTCCCTCCCCCACCGTCTTTCGCGCGTCGGAAGAAGGCGCGTTAGTGCTACATACATGGTGATTGTAAAGCAGGAAAGAGACGCCTACTTCTGCAGCCCTTCAGGGAGCACGGCGCAGAACGCGCGTTTGCTGTCCGACGTGCGTTCGCTCCCCGTGAAAGCGCGCGTCCCTCGCGCCCTTTCACTCGCACATACAGCGTCCGGAGCGCGGCGACGATTTCATCGCCGTTGACGTCATACGGAACCTCACGGCGACGGCGACGGCGACGGCAACGGCGACGGCGACGCCGACGGCAGAAATCTGCTTTGGGGTGTCCATATAATTGCTATCGCAATAAAAAAGTTGTCGCAGTTTCACCTGAAAGGCGAAGCATCAATTGCGATAGCAAACTTGTAGAGAGCTATACGGAGTAATGATATTAGCTTTATCAGCTGTATAAACTTGGACATGCAGCAGCATCGGCAACACGCAGAACTGTTGTCGACGCCATCGGCGTTTTGCCCGCGTTCGCTCAAAATGCGTGCGGCGTTGGTGACTGTTGCCGGAGCTATAGTGAACTAGCCTCTCGCGCTTCGGAAGAAGGCACGTTTGCTCTACATATATGGTGATTGTAAAGGAGAAAAGAGACGCCTACTTCTGCAGCCCTTAAGCGAGCACGGCGCAGAACGCGCGTTTGTTCTCCGCCGTGCGTTCACTCCCCGTGAAAGACGCGCCCCTCGCGCCCTTTCACTCGCACATACAGCGTTCGGCGCGCAGCGACGATTTCTTCTCCAAATGACGTCATACGGAACCTCACGGCGACGGCGACGCCGACGGCAGAAATCTGCTTTTGAGTGTCCATATAATTGCTATCGCAATAAAAGTGTTCTGTGCAAGCATGACGTACCTGTTATTGATGTCAAGGGCCGACCGTCACGGCGGCACGGACATTTTGTTACGACGGGTTGTGCAACAAAGGATTGCCGTAGTCGAATGCGGAAATGTATACACAAATAAAACTGCAAATAAATATGGGTATATTTGGCTACGAAATTTTTTTCACTTTTTTTCTGTTTGGCTACTTTTGGGCTACAACTTCTCTAGCTTTTGGCTACGCCGCCTCGTCAGAGCTGGCAACACTGCTCTAGAGAAGCGTTTGAAGTCTCCCACGGGCTCGACCTTCGGTATTAATGCAATGACGCAAGCCCCACTACGGTGCCCGTCATTACAAAGTCATGCTGCAGCGCCCCGCTTTGTAGCTGGTCAAGCTTGTGCAATTATGTTTTCTTCTGCACTTGCAGGAAGCCACCGCAATGATCACTATAAGCGGCTGTTGTGTTCCGCAGGACGGGGTGATCCGTGAGCGGGATGGAGGAAACAACTTTATTTTTAAAAATGTCACAGTTTCGCCCTAAGGGCGAAGCAATGAATGCGATAGCAACACAGCAATGTCATACGAAGTAAGGTGAGCGGCTTTGGTAGCAACAACACGCAGAACTGTTGTCGACGCCATCGGCGTTTTGCCCGCGTTAGCTCAAAATGCGTGCGGCGTTGGTGACTGTTGCTGGAGCCTCTGATATAAATAGGCACTTGGTGCCGCAGCTAAACGTCGCCTCCCTTCCCTCCCCCTCCCCCACGGCCTCTCGCGCGTCTGAAGAAGGCGCGTTTGCTCTACATATATGGTGATTGTAAAGGAGAAAAGAGACGCCTACTTCTGCAGCCCTTAAGCGAGCACGGCGCAGAACGCGCGTTTGTTCTCCGCCGCGCGTTCACTCCCCGTGAAAGACGCGCCCCTCGCGCCCTTTCACTCGCACATACAGCGTTCGGCGCGCGGCGACGATTTCATCTCCAAATGACGTCATACGGAACCTCACGGCGACGGCGACGGCGACGGCGACGGCGACGCCGACGGCAGAAATCTGCTTTTGAGTGTCCATATAATTGCTATCGCAATAAAATTTCAGGGCGTTGTAGGTGGCCGCTTGTCTGCGGCGACCTCTTCCGCCCAGGCAACGATTCCTTTTTGTAGTTTTTCTTCAGGAGACCGTATTAGGGTCTCCCATGTCGTTTCAGAGGGAGCTGGCAAAAGCTCTCTGGGTGGGGGAAGACCCTCGCATTCCCAGAGGATGTGTCTTTGGTTGGCTATGGCATTTTTGTCGCAGTTTTGGTATATTGGGTCAACCTCCCTATCTGTGAAGATCGCTAAGCGATGAGGAGTGATAAGGCTGTTAGTTTGAATTCGGCGGAGGATAGTGGCCTGCGCTCTCGTAAGGTTGCTGTGTGGTATTGGGTATATTCTCCTGTTCTCTTTGTATAGGTTGGTAAGTTCGTTGTAGGAAGTCACTACCTCTCCCATTGGGGGGTCCGGTTCCAAGGAGAGCGCGTCCCGGTTTGTTAACCCTCGGGCCACTTTATGCGCTTCCTCGTTACCGGGACTTCCCGAGTGAGCGGGGACCCAGACAAGATTGATTTTTGTTCTGTCGTCCTGATTAAAGTTTTTCAAGATCTTGGCTGTATTTAGTCACACACTGCCCCTCATAAAGCTGAGAATAGCGCTCTTAGAGTCACTCAGTACAGTATGGGTAGTTGGGTTCATGATGGCCAGCGCTATGGCCACTTCTTCGGCCTCTTTGATTGATGCGGCTCTAGTTGAGGCCACATTTACGATTCTAGATTTTCCGTCCATGGCACTCAGGGTGTATGTGTTGTATCCCTGCTTGGCGGCATCGACAAAGACCGCAGTTTGGTCTTGCGCGTGCTTTTCGCGTAGTTTCTCTGCCCTGGCTTTTCTCCTGCCATCGTGCCCGCCTGCCAGGGTGTTTTTGGGTATTGGCTTGATTATTAGGTAATAGAGTGTTTTAGTTCAGCGTCTTTACGGTCCGCTCCGCTCCGAGTTGCCCCGCTAAGCCACAGCGGAGCGGCGGGCGACTTTCACGATTTAGTTATGCGTGTAGCGTAGCGGAGCAGACCTTTCGTAGTTGCAGCGCCCTCTGGGCAAATTCAGCGTAGTGAAACAAAATAAAAAACCGTTTTGTCACTCTTACAAAGACGAGTAGATATAACTTATTTGTTCATAAAGTATCTAGACGGGGGCTTGTAATACGTTACCGGTCCATTTTATCGAGTGGAAAATGAAGGGTCGACTTGGTGAACGCCACGTGATGGCCAGCGAGTTTGCATTTCGAATCCAATCCAATCCTTTCTGACGCCAATGCACTGGCGACGTTTTTGATAGCTGTGCTGTTCACTTTATTTCCTTAAAAAAACAGCTGGGAGGTGTAATACACAAGTTATTCGCGCTCACAAGACTAGTGCATCGATGCAAGGTGCTTCGATGCACGCGCGAGAGAGAGCGGGTGCATCGATCACACACGCTAGCGGAAGACGGCAGCAACGCTCCGCGCTCCGCTTAAGGCCTGTACACGCTCGAGCCGCACATCGCCGCAAGCCGCACCGCCCTCGCGCGGTCCGCTTAAAATGGCCGCTCTGACGTCACGAGAGGCGGTCGTGAACTTTTTCCGGTATGCAGCATGTATGCGGCGACCGCACAAACATGGCGCTGGTTCGAAGCGAAGCGAAGTGCGAGGCCTAGGCTGCTGTGGCAGTTTGTTTTTTTGTCGTTTTTGTGTTTTTGCGGGATCATTGCAAGAGTTATCGAGCACTCGCGGAGACAGTCGTCGAACGCAGCAATCCGATGTACCCTGCCTGACCTCTTCAGCGCGTGCGATCGTCAACGGCAACAGATGGAAATGTGTTGTGTTTACGCGAGCGTCGGAAGCAATGAAACCGGCGATTTCGTGTGTGTTGGGCCGTATTTCGCTTGTGCAGTACCAGCAGTACAAACTCGAAGGCCATCACATACACGCGCATTCTAAGCATGACACATGCATTCAGTACGCGCCAGAACGAAAATAGTGCGGTCGCCCATCTCATCGAATGGTGTACCTAGGTGTTGTGTGTGCGCGCTTCATCGCTGCGAAGCTCATACGTGTATGTGCATTGTGCAGTGCTGGTTTGTGTTTAAGAAGTGACCATATGACCTGTAGCGATTAGCTTTATTGTCGCGTCATCGCAGCCATTCGTAATGTGCTGTTTGTGCCTTGCTTCATGTGAGCTGTTTTGGGGGCTGCGATGCGCCTTGGCGACCACGAACACGTACAGAGCGTTTGAGTGCTGGGGTTTCTTACTGTACGAGGTGAAGGGTACTGTTATGTATATGTGCAATGTGTCACAGTGGTGCTAGGCGTATAAGTATTCGTTTTATGCGATATGCATATGCTCTAAAGTGAACCGTGCATACAGAACGGTTTGTACAGAACATTAGGCCCAAAATTCAAGGATGCCAAAACCAAAATTCAAGGAGGCGGAAACAAACCGTACGTGTACACATACATTGAAAAATAATGAAACCTCCTTCTCCTTGGCCGAACTTTCTTGTAGCTAAGCAGCTCCCGAGTTGGACACACACTACAAGCTCTTTAGGGTGCTTTTTATGCATGTGCTCTGAAGTAAACAGTGCAGAAGCACTGCTGGTCGTTTGTGCTCTTTGCATCTCAGTATGGGTTTTGTATCAAACCAGCTTTCCTTGTGTGATGATTATGTGTGGGCGCAGGTCAGCCAGACGCACAAGAAAGCAACCAGAGACACAAAGAGACGTATTTATGACACGAACGGCACATGGGACGAATACGGGAACATGAACTATACAGATAACTGGGTTAACTGTCACTGGCGAGCACTCACAGTTCTAATCAGGAATCCGGCCTTGTGGCGCCGGCTCGGCGGACTTGCTCTGAAGGCGGTGAGTACTGGCGGCGGTTGAAGCTCAGGATGGCTCCAGGACGTAGCCTGGTTCCGGAGCGTTAGCTCTGGGTCATAGCCCGAGCTCGGCACCGTAGCGGTGGGATGAGAGCCGGGGCGAAGCCCGGTTCGGAGAACAGGACCAGGGCTCTGGGTCGTAGCCCGAGCTTGGAAGCGCGGCAGCGGTCGTGCGAGCGGGGACGAGGCCCAGCTCCGCAAGACTCACGACGGTGGCAGAAGCCGGGGCGACGCCCGGTTTTTGGAACAGGACCAGGGGGCTCTGGGTCGTGGCCCGAGCCCGGCAGCACGGCAGCGGTCGTGCGAGCGGGAACGAGGCCCAGCTCAACAGGACCCGCGACGATGGTAGAAGCCGGGGCGGCGCCCAGTTCACAGTGCAGGACCGGGATGCCGGGACGTGGGTTCGGTCCGCTCCATCTCGCTGCACTGCCCGTTCTGTCAGCCTGGCTGCCCCGTCGTTCCAGATGGTCTCTCCCGGCACGCGCACCGACCACGCGCACCAGCGACGCTCACTCCCGCGCTTTTCGGCCCCGCACGCCGAGCACAAGCACGGAAAAGCCCGCGCATTTCAAATATCGGTTCCGCACACCGATCACGAACATTAAATTGTCGTCCTCCTACCACACTTCCCCCCTGTTCAAGAACGACGCGGTGGTGAGGTAGGACGCGTCGACTAAATATGAGTAACACACAACACAGCGTGCGGCGTTAATTCGTCCGTTCGTCAGCGAGTTCCTTTTTGTTTTCCGGTAATTTCACTTCGCACCACGTAGTGCACTGCACTCAACTGTTAGAAATGTTCGCTAGTTGATTGTCCCAAACACTCCATCTATACACTTGTTCACAAAACACATTTGTAACTGACAATTCAATTGTCCGAGGCCATTCCTAAATAGTATTTCTTTTTATCCTATCCGTTGCATATGCACTATTTTTTTCGCCTTTTTCGGAGCTCCCATGCTTGCCTACTTCCAGCCTGTTTCCTTCTCTTTCCTTCGGCTATAGATTGCTCGCACGGCTTGGAATGGCTTTGGTAGAACCCTGGCTTCTTGGACTTTCTCATTGTCACCCACATCTTCTTCCTGCCCTTAGGCGTTCCGTGCAAGTTCTTCGTGCCCTTACACGTTGCCTTACATCTGGGACGCTTCGGGTATCTTCTGGCTTTCTCATTGCTACGTTTCTCAGAATGCATCATGTCTGTTGCCTGGCGATCTCTGGTATCATTTTCGATTACCGATTCACTATCGTTGTGAGGTGAATCTACTTTTTTCTCTGCTGCCCTCTCTTCGAAATCTTGCTTAGCTGCAGCAGGTTCCGCTAGTCGAACAGCCTCGACGCGTATCCTTTCTTCCTCAATTAGTTTGAGGTTGCTCACCGGTAGTCGCACGTTCAAACTGGTTGTCTGTTCTTCAATATCCATGGTTTCCTCCCGTGCGTCTAGCTGTCGGCAAGATGTTAAAGCCGATCTTGGCAGGCTCGCCAAAATTGTGATGATTATGTGTGGGCGCAGGTCAGCCAGACGCACAAGAAAGCAACCAGAGACACAAAGAGACGTATTTATGACACGAACGGCACATGGGACGAATACGGGAACACGAACTATACAGATAACTGGGTTAACTGTCACTGGCGAGCACTCACAGTTCTAATCAGGAATCCGGCCTTGTGGCGCCGGCTCGGCGGACTTGCTCTGAAGGCGGTGAGTACTGGCGGCGGTTGAAGCTCAGGATGGCTCCAGGACGTAGCCTGGTTCCGGAGCGTTAGCTCTGGGTCACAGCCCGAGCTCGGCACCGTAGATGTGGGATGAGAGCCGGGGCGAAGCCCGGTTCGGAGAACAGGACCAGGGCTCTGGGTCGTAGCCCGAGCTTGGAAGCACGGCAGCGGTCGTGCGAGCGGGGACGAGGCCCAGCTCCGCAAGACTCACGACGGTGGCAGAAGCCGGGGCGACGCCCGGTTTTTGGAACAGGACCAGGGGGCTCTGGGTCGTGGCCCGAGCCCGGCAGCACGGCAGCGGTCGTGCGAGCGGGAACGAGGCCCAGCTCAACAGGACCCGCGACGATGGTAGAAGCCGGGGCGGCGCCCAGTTCACAGTGCAGGACCGGGATGCCGGGACGTGGGCCGGCGTTCGGTCCGCTCCATCTCGCTGCACTGCCCGTTCTGTCAGCCTGGCTGCCCCGTCGTTCCAGATGGTCTCTCCCGGCACGCGCACCGACCACGCGCACCAGCGACGCTCACTCCCGCGCTTTTCGGCCCCGCACGCCGAGCACAAGCACGGAAAAGCCCGCGCATTTCAAATATCGGTTCCGCACACCGATCACGAACATTAAATTGTCGTCCTCCTACCACACCTTGCTTTGTACACGTGTTGTTTGTTTCCAGTGTTGTCACTGCACATTTTACTCTTTACGAAGAGGGAAGGCTAGGGAACAGCTTAAAAGTTATATCACTGCTCCACGTATTGCAATTATTAATTTTGTGCCAGGTGTCGTGCTGTAATGTAAACAATGCAAATGTGCTGCATGCTATTTTTTGCGGATGTGACGACACTGCAACGCACCTTCTCTGCCACTGCCCAACCTTTCATTCTGAACAATGTGCTTTGCCAGTTATACTCCATCTCAGTAGTTCCTTGCAGCACTGGGGCAGCGGCAGGGCTTCTTAGCCAATAGGAAGGCTGAATTCCCCTCAAGATGTGTTCATCCATGCTGTGTCAGCTGCTCAGCGTCTGCTTGCCATCCTTTCGATACATCAGCCACTGTTGGAGCAGTGACGCAACAAATGTTCCTACGTTGTAACTAAAGGCTGCGTTTCCATGAATGCTACTGTTGGGCTTCGCTTCATCGACACGCTATCTGAGCAGTTCAATACAGCCTCCTGAGCCAGTTTTAGTAAAAGTGAACACCCTGATAAATGTTCACATGCACCGCGCCATCTGCTCAGCGTGTATTTGACGTTTGCTCACCACTGTCATCACGTACCGTACTAGAGCAGAGTAGGAATTAATGATGAAGTGAACAATGACGCCTTCGTAGCGTTCTGCATCGTCAATGCATCACCATTGCAACTGCTGTGGTGCCACCTGCCAAGTAGAAACCGAACCACTTTTACTGCCTGTGTAGTCCTAGCAGTGTCAAAACAAACAGCTGATCTCAATAAGAACAACAAAAAAAAATACCTAATGCTTTGTCCTCAGCATGAGATGAGACTACGCAGTGATGGATTTTACCATTTATTTATTGCTGTCAGGGCGTACAGCTAGCAAAAGTGCAAATTGAGATTGAAGCGGGTGGTCTGGGCTGCATGGGCGGTGCCATGTTGCTGCGTAATCACGGTTAGGGTGGCTACTGATGTTCCCAGTGCTAACAGCCACAGTAATTCATCGTACAAGATGGGCATGCGAGAAGGGCTTAACATCTGTAAATCTTTTGTGAACGTCACCATGTAGCCTGCACCAAAGGACAACAGAAAGCTAGGCAACATGAGAGACGTAAGGCGTGGAATTGACGAGGGAACAATGTTTAGCTTCATGCACCTTCGCAACGATCCATCTCCTTACATTAATTATCTGCCATCATGTCAACAAACTCATTACAATTCGACTTGTAAATGTAACATGGATGTATTATGCCGTTGTCGTGATCTAAATAAAAAAATGAAGAAAGGTGCATTAGGTGTTTTGCAAAAAAAAAGAGAGAAGGATGTGAACCCTGGTTTCTTATATGGGAGTAGGCAAGAGAGAAAGGTCCTTTGCGTTGCTGGTCGGGCAAGGAAAGAATGCCTCTGTACACGAAGAGCAGGTCACGTTCTTGTACTACAGATTCTTTGCTTCTATTTCGGCTGCTACTATGCCGTTTTAAAGAATTCTTGTGGTAGAATACTCCTTGGAAGACACTTTACAACTTTTATAGTATAACTAAAATTTTCCGCAGGGCCCTGGTGAACGGTCCTCTTAAATTTCTGAGGGGCCCATCAAGGGGTTGTACAAATTAGATGAGTTGTTTCTATGTAAACCTCACATTGACAAGCTTTGCAAAAATCTCGGCAAGGCTTGTTATATTCTGCTCAAGAGCCGAAATTGTTTTGATACAGAAACCCTTCGAGAAATTTATTTCAGCTTGTTCCACAGCCACCTGTGGTACTGTGTTACATCTCTGGGCCATTCATACATTGAGCCATTTATAAAACTTCAAAAGAGGACTGTCCACTTTATGACTTCCTCACAATACAATGCTAACACGACACCGCTCTTTCAACACGTACACATTTTACCGCTTACTTCATTACTAAATTCTTAAACTCTTGTAATGGTTAATAGTAGCATCGTTACTGACTACCCACTCTCTGCTACCAACTTTACCGAATCAGGACGCTGTACACGCAGTGCACTAAAACAAAATTTTCTGGTTCCAAAGGCTTGTAATGTGTGTGGTAAATGGAGAATTTGAAGTGTTGGAGTAGTCGAGAGGAGCGTTCAGCCCACGTAAGTTAGAAATGCAGCTAATTTTCAGAGATAATTAAAACTGCATTTTCATGATCTTTCGTATGTTTATTAATACATTCACCGCTTCCTTTTTCTTTTTTCTGGTGCATTTTCCTTTACTTGTAGATGTTCAATGATACCGTTTGCATTTTGAAGATTCTTTGTATTGTATTCTCTACTTCTTCTAATGTAAAGTGCATATTGTTGCTGAGTTTAAGTACACGTGTCTGTGCTAAATTAATTGCTTTGCTTCCTCTACATTTTTTATGGATTGCAACTGGCCTCGAACTAGTGATCCCAATATATTTGTTCACATTATATTTTACTCTGTACTGTACACAAGAAATAAAGTTTAATTCAAGGAAACATTTTTCTCACAGGGCCCCCTAGCCTGGTGCTGCAGCCCCCTTAGCCCATAGGTTAATCTGGCCCCAGTAGTAACTACTATCACGAATGCAAGTTTTGGCTTGCCATCCCTTTTATCAGGTTAACATTGATTTGCACAGCAGAAATCCTAACATTCATTGCATGCAGAAAACAGCCTTAGATCAAAGGACGCAAGTAACTTGTGTCCTCAAGAATCTAAACCTTGTTTGGGGTTTTCTGGAATGAAAGCAGTTTAGGTACCTTAGTCTGACACTCTATTTTGCTTGACTGCAGCATTTATCATGGATGCGAAGTGGGTGTTGTGACAGAAAGCCAGTGTGCTCATACAAGAAAAAGTACTGCAATGCCGCTCAAAAGTTTTCTAGGTGTATTGTGCAAAACCACAATTAATGTACGGAAATGACATGACAGTGGTCATAACTTAAAGCAACGGTTCATTACAGATGGGGTACACATGTATGGCCACATAAACATAATGGTGCAAGCTTGACATATAAGTGATAGTCCTTTTTAAGATACAAGTGGCATGGTGACATACCGGGAATCAATGCTTGTTATTTCTTTATTCCCAAAATTATCAGTTGTACAATACTTGTGCCCCGATACAATGACATATCTCTGAATCACAGATGTCACATCCTATTTGCCCTGTGAAATACTTTGCCGCATGAAATGGAAATCTCATTGACATAATCAGTTATAGATTTTGCATTAGTTTTATGCTGTTTCTTGCAGTCTTGTCTTTCATGAGTACTTGCATAATATGGAAAAGGGTACCTTGACATTCTAAATGTTATCTATATATGACCACACAACTATTATTTTTTCCTAATCAGAGGAGGCTCTCATGTCATTATATTAATTGAACTTCTTTAACAATGAATACGCGACAGGTACTTGCATGTGAACAAGTGTATGTAGCCTCCCAAAGGCAAGCACGTTTACGAAAGTATCTTTCAGTCATATTGGCAAGAAAACTTTCCCATGGGCTTTTTTTCACGCGAAAGGTGACCACAAATTTCTTGATCTAGCAGACTGATCTTTTATGCTACAAGTCTGGCTATCGGCTATTCTTTTTTTTCTACAACTTTGATGTTTTCTTGGGAACAATATATTGCACGTTTTTGAAAGCTAGCGATTCAGAGGCCATTCTTTCTTGAAAAGCTTCTTTGCAGCCAGGCTCTAAAGTTGTTGATAGACTGTTTATGTCGATTTTTTACGTAACAATTAGTAGTATTGCATTTAAAACTTATCCTTTGTGCCCAATATTTAGCTCTCTTTTTGCACTAGTTAAGGTGTGGTACCTCATTTTTTTATATGAAAATAAATATTGTTACTACAGGTACGTGTGTCGTATGACTATTGAATATTTGATAAATAATACTTTATTCAATTCCTATTTGAAAACGTTTACATTCGCCCACCTTTACTTCTTGTACAATGCACAAAGAGGCACGCAAGTCATAGTGGTGCTTAATGAAGTCTCTTTTTGCTGCATGTAATAGTGGCAAAAAGCAGCTTCTCACAGGGAACTTGATTGTGTTGTCTTGTGTATTGTTCTTCTGTCATATGTATTCTGAATTGATAATTATATCACAGACAGATATATAACCTCTCAATGGAACAGACATTTATTTGATACACATGAACTCGCACCCTGTTCAGCTGGCTTTCAGTTACGCTGATTGTGGCCAGCCTCTATAGAGTATGTCTGCAATGTGGTATGAGGGTATGTGTGCAGTGCTACTGTTAAGCCAACTATTGTTCTCACAGCAATGTATTGAGTAAGGTTATTGCATAATTATTATTAAAAAAAGACAGCATTAGCCCAGGTTTTAAGGGTGAGAAAATGCTTGGTGCACTTCACCAAGCATACAGACAGCATATAATGTGACTACATACCATGTGCCAGTTTCTATTTACAAGGTGTTTACAAAATGGGGAAGGTGGAAGTGAGACTCCTTGGGGAAGCAACACTTCAGTTGTACGGTACGGCGTGACCATATAATTTCCTTATTGCTTGGTTAAAAATATGGTGGGTTACAACCTATGAAATGCCACACCAGCAAGGCTGAACATCCATCCTTACTTTTCAGTGGCTTAAATACGCCACTGTGTTGTTGAGCCTGTGTTGAGATTCCGAAATATCGCCTCGTGTGCCACGTTGTCAAATGCCCCCTTCAGGTCTAGCGCGAGAATGGCCCGTGGTGTGTGGCAGGCATGACAACTCCTTCTTCAATTGCATTAGCACGTCCTGGGTCTCAAGATGTCGTATAAAGCCAAACATGGGGTCTGGCATTTGCTGGGTTTCGTCCAGGTGTTGTTGGAGGCATTTGAGTACTATCCTTTTCATGATTATGCTTATGCATGATGTGAGGGATATCAGCCAAAGGTTGTCAATGTGCGGGGACTTGCCCGGTTTGGGGATAAAGCGTACTTCAGCTGTTTTTCATTCTTGTGATAGCTTGCGTGATGTCCAAAAGTCATTGAAGGGGTCTAGAAGCGTCTCTAGGGCCTGATCTTCGAGGTTAGCCTCGAAGATTCTGGTCGGGCCCGGGGGCACTGCTTCGCCGGCTTTTTTCATCAATGGAACAACGACATGACACAGAATGAACAAACACGAGTGCTGTGTGACACGGTCATATTCCATCATGTAATCAATTGTACGCTCACTTTTAACTTGGCAGCTACTAAAAAAACTTAAGTAAATCAACAAGCTATAGTTGAATATTCACTCGCGTGCTCGGTGATGAAGAGAAGTGACTTGTCGATCTACACAGCTGTATTCCGCGATAATAGAACCATCTGTATAAAGGCTGTTTCACATGGTGCGATTTTGCACTGCGATTATCGCAGCTGCGATTTTCGCAGATGCGAAATTCGCAACGGCCATTTCACATGGTGCGATGTCAACAATGCGATTATGCGACGCCCAGGGTTGCTTGCTGCCAGATTTTGTCGCACACGCCGCATAAATTCGTTTAATGTAATGAAAAAGACGTGCGCGTTATAATATAATTGACCTCTCTTTATTAGGATCAAATAATACGTGCGTTTTGTAATTTAAAAACGCTTCAAAGTTTTGTTTGTTTTGGAGTGCGCAACAGCGGTTTGTGAAGTTCAATACGAGGAGAAATGGCGGACGTAAACAGCTGTTCGCAGGTCGTCGTTCAGCGTTGTGTGCTGTCTCGTGTGTGTTTTATGCCTGTGTCGTTCTACCTGCGGTTAAACAAATTACAAGAGGACCTATCAACAAGCCCCTATAGCTGTTATCATCGCATATGCAGTATTCGGGATTCGGCGGAGTCGTCATGTCAACGCAGAGACCCTCGCGCTACCCGTGATTAACGTCAGCTTCTGAAAAACGGATGTGTGTGTGTATTGCTCGTGATTGCGCATTAGTGGTTCCTGCTCCTAGCAATATTCTTGCACAAAACTTAGCAGCAAGCACCAACCCAAAAGCTCACGACTGCCCCTGAACAAAGCCGCAAATGATCTGTGTGTAATTACTGAACGTGCAATGGAGTTTGTGTTGTGAACGTTTATCTTAGTGCCAGCCTGGCTCGTCCGTCTCGGCGCCTGTGCTGTAATTATTCATACAAGTGCTCTCTGAATATTTCGAAAGGAGTAAAAGCCGACACCACATTTTTTTTTAGGAGCTGCAGTCACTTGTGTACGTAGAATCGTATCATGCTGGCAGACATGGGCGTCGTCTATTTTCTCGTCCTGTTTCTTGCGCTGTTAGTGTGCTGTGAATCTGTATCAAGAAGCTTAAGTTAATATGCTGCAGTACGTAGCGCAGCCGCGTAGCCACACGGCTAACATTAAAATACCTTGTTAGGAGTACGTTTGTTTGTTTAATAACAAAATCGAACGCTAAAATTTTGTATTCATGGTGGCAAGTGTAAGGTAAGAAGCTATCGAAACTATCCGCTAATGGCATGCGTGTGCTTCTAGCTGCTTCAGCACGTTATCCCTGATAACACCTGATATCCCTGATAATAATAACCCTGATACCCTGATATCCCTGAATACCCCTGATAACCAAAAACATATGCAACTGGAGCAGGTGCTATGATTCCTTTCCTGGAAATGAAAGCCAGCATCCCAGTCTGTTAAGCTAGTCATGTTCTTAACCTATATTAGACCAATGTTAGAGCATGCTAACTGGAGCCATTTCAAACTGGGTTATTTGACCAAAATAAGAAAGTGCAAGGAAAGTGTCAAGGTACAGTCTAATCTGGTATTCCCGAACCTATTGTTATAGCAAAACTTTATGCCTCCCTGAAGTGCCTGCATTAACCCAATGCTGAAAACAGGGGAAGCTGATTCCCTTTCTTGCTATTGAAAAGCTGCTAGTATCTCAATAACAGACCACTTATGTTCTGAGAGAAAGTGAGGGGCACTGACAATATCTCTAATCTTTTGTATGAGCCTTCACCTTGAACGAAAATGGAATAAAAATATTTACCTTTGCAAGCCTCAGAATCCAAACATTCTCAAAATTTTGAGGAGCCACATTAAATTTTTGAGATACAGACAATAAAAAGTGTGCCTAAGTACAAGTGCACACTGAACACACTTGAGTGGTTGAGTGGCCAGCTGCGAATGCAAAAGCGTCCATAGCTACTACCTCGAGGTAACTGCTAGGTTGCACGTGTGTTTCTCCTATAGCCCATGTACCTGGCAAGGGGAATGGTTATACAAAGTCCTGTCCTTTTTTTTTTTTCAATAGGTGGTGGCTAGCTGATTTCATCTGTTTATGTATTTATCGTTTGTGTGCATCTTATGTGCATGTGTTTGTGTCATGTTCTGATTGTTATACGTGCAGTGATGCAAGAATCTTTTTTTTTAATATATTGCACTACAGTCATTTATTAAACTTTGTGTTGAAATGTACAAAATGTGGCCACCCAGTAATGGTTAGGACAGACAGCAGGATTGTCAAAAAATATGATGCAGATCCAATGCACTTGCTTGAATCGACATGAGGCGAAGCTTTCACGCAACGGTCAGTTGAACTCTAGAAAACTAACTGCAGTGTTTACAGTTGTCCTTATTTCACCCGATGCAACACGTACTCATAGACAATGTTTGCTTATTCACCGCACAGGTCACATAATGTAATGTATACATAGCACGGTGAACTCACTCAAATGTCGGCTCACTAAGACTTCGAACTAACCGTGAGTCTGAGTTCGTTTCAGCCTGACTGAGTCGAATTTTGGTGAATACGAGTAATAGCAAGCTCAGTTGAGTAAACTTTGAGTGAATATTGTCATGTGGTAGTCGGGGAAAGCTGATCCAAGTATAATTTTAGTGAATATGAGTCAAAGCAAGCTCGGCAAGTAGATTTTTGGTGAATATGACTCAGTGCAAGCTCACCTGAGTAGAATTTTGATGAATATAAGTCGGAGCAAGCTTGGCTAAGTAGATATTTGGTGAATATGACTCGGTGCAAGCTTGCCTGAGTAGCATCTTTGTGAATATTAGTCAGATCAAGCTCGGCCAAGTACAATTTTGGTGAATATGAGTCGGAGCAAGCTCGGATAAGTAGAATTTTGGTGAATATGACTGAGCAAGCTCGATTGAGTAATGATGGGATATGGTTATACGAGTTTATGCAGTAATACATGTAAGTGCAGACTCATTAGCAACATTGCCTCCATCTTGATTGGCTATACCTACGCCTCACTTTATGAGCTGTGGACATGCAAGACCCACCCACACTTGAAAAGATACTATCATTCATACGAAGGAATGCAACCGGCTGACTTCACTGCACAATTTTGATCTGCTTTTGTTTAATGAGTTATCTACTGCTTATAAAAACAAGGTGTTCGCCTGCTTTTCGCATTATTGCATGTGTTTTACAGGAAGTAGAGACAGAGAAGCAAGAAAAGGCAAGGATGTTTATGGCTAAGTAGTTTCTTAGAGTACTGCGATATGTTACAACCAGCATAAACAAAAGTAATTCGATGCATTGAAGTAAGCGAAATGTGCAATTACCTTTTAATGTGAGGGTTAATACAGATGCAGTAAGGATACAAAGTCTGCAACACACTGAATGTTTATTGGTTTTTTTATTCAGGAGAAAAATAATGCATCAGAAAAATTAGAAAAAAAACTGTTTAAATATTGCTTCGAAAATAAATTGGCAATACTGCTTATTCCCAGTCAAAGCGTGAAATATGCTATTGTAGAACATTCATTACGATATCCAGTTTGCACGTTCGCTTTGCGTCTCGCAGCGGAAGTAACAGAACCTTGAAATGAGATAATTCATTGGGGAAAATGCGCATGAAAGCCCTAACCAACCAACTGCAACTAAATGGTCGCGCGTATAGCGTGACCAAGCATTTGGTCACGCTATACGCGCGACCACAGCATTTGTCCGTAGTTGCATATTCTTTAAATTGTTCCGTCCGTAAAAGCATACGGCGATAAAACTGTGGCGTTTTCGTATATCGCGAGTTGTCTCCAGAACCAGAAAATTGGGACGACATCCGAAGGCCATGCCTTCCCGTGAGGGACACCTCGTAGTATTTACCAACTCGCAGCGCGTGTGAATAACGGAAAATCACGCAAAAGTACGTACTATCAGCACCCGAAGCTAACCTAAAAAACAGCGTCGCCAGATTAGCAACGTAGCGTGTCAACAAACTCGTAGAAATCACAGAACCGAATCTGACCTACGAGTTTTTATCTGCACTATTCGCGTGTCGGTGCTGATGTTACGTACCGATTGCGTAATCCAAGGCTCCACTCAATTAGTTGCACTGTTCGAGGCTCGTTGATCCAATATTTATAGACAAAAAAGTATCTATAAACGTTGCGTTGAGCGACCGCCGCCATTTTCCAAAACAGACCGCGAAATACCTCTCGGCGCAATTTCGACGGAAAAATCGCAGCGATTGCTGCGACGTTGCGACGCTGCGACCAACCGGTTGGTCGCAGCCGAAAATCGCAGAAACGGCCCTGCGACTGCGATTTTCGTCGCATGCGACGGAAATCGCACTTCCGGTGCGATAATCGCAGTGCAAAATCGCACCATGTGAAACGGCCTTAAGAGTATGTTAATATACAGGGCGTTCATTTTAAAGTGTTACGGAATTTTAAAAATCGCCTGTGGCAGGTAGCATAATTCTTATCGTTGAGCTGGGTTATTCGATGAGGTGGACATTAGTAGCACAAAAAATCGAAACACATATTCAAGTAACAAAAATTGACTAATGAACCTCTTAGTTAATTACTTTACGACACATATTGCAATTTATGAATTATAGCCGGTGAGCTTGCAAGACGCATACACTTGAAATGAATTTCCAGGATGACGCCAGCTTTGAGATATTATTTTCCAAAGTGTGGGACGAAATACATGGGCGTTCCAGTTACTTTAGTGCTTCAATGTATAAAACAGCATTTTGGTAAAAAAGTAAGTGGAACAACAGTGCATTTTTAGGGCGAGTTTGATGGCACATATCTCCAAACTGGCATCATTCTGGAAATTCATCCCAAGTGGATACGCCTGCCAAGCTCACCGGCTCCAATTCGTAAATCACAATATGTGCTGTACAATAATTAACTAAGAAGTTCATTAGTCATTTTTTAATTAGTTCAATATGGGATTTCTCGTGTTACTAATGTCCGCCTCATCGAATAACCCAGCTCAACGATAAGAATTATGCTACCTGCCACAGAGGATTTCTAAAAAATTTTTTAAACTTATATATGAACACCCTGTATAACGCTGCGGCGCTTCAGCGTGCTACGCTGTTGCTGCGACAAATCCCTTGTTCATTGGCTTAAAAACCCACGCGCGGTCTTGCAAGCTTTCGCTAGCACATCTACAAAAAATGCGCCGTCACGCCACACACAACCGAGTACATGATGTTGTTACAACAGTATGCGGTAGCAATGATTTTAAAAAAAGAAAGAAAGGAAAACGAAAAAAAAAGGCGCAAGTAAGATCACTGCATAGTGTTCGAGAGGTGGCTCAGCGCGCCAACGCAACACATGCAGTCAATAAGAGTATGACAGTGCAAGAGTTTTGCGTTTTCGCCGTGACGCGGAAGCTTGAACCCACGCCGACAAAAATATACCAGTGTCGTCTGCTGTTGACGATAGTTGCCGACTTAGAACATCTTTGCCCCGCCTCTCGGTTGCCGGCTCTTAACATACGTCGTAACATAACTTTAAAAACATCCTTAACATAACTACCAAAACATCTGCACACACTACCGATTAGAGCGTTTAACCTTTCCGCCGCTCATGCGCAAATCCCCGCGCAGGTGTGAAGTTCTGTGGCGACAGCTGCAGACTCGCACCTTTCCCTCCCCTTACCTCCTCCACCGCATTCATCCCTCCATTTACCCACTTGTAAATTGGGAGGGGGGGAAGAAAATTATGATGCCAAAAAAAAGTTGCTAGTCAAGGCCGAATTCAAACCCTCGTACCCCTGGTCTCAAGCGAGCGTCGTTACCACTAGGCCATACAGCCACTTCTTTTTTTTTTTCCTTTATTACATGGGAGCAGACTAGGGTTGCCAGATTGGGCTATTAATAGCCAAATTGGGCTACTTTTTACGCGGCTTGGCGTCGAAAATTCCGAGTTGGCTACATGGCTATATTTGGGCTATTTTTGTATTAAAGACTTCCGGGTTCCGGGGACCACGTCAGCACTGACAAAATTTGGGAACGCCGGTTTATGAAAACCCAAAGCTCATTGCTGCTAAAAAGTTATGTAGGCAATCTTTAAGACTGTGTTTTTAGGCAATGTCGGCGCTTAGTGGATGGCGTTAAGTCATCGCTGCCGTGTTTACACGCGCCATCTGCTGCCGCTTCACACGTGGTTCAGTAAGAAAACTGTTCGCAAAACGAAGCGTGGGCAAGTGGGCGAAATACAGCCCTGCATATAAGAAGGGATGGTAGAAAGACCCCTCTTTCAAAGGTAAATTTTACTTTACGCTCATATTTGTTTTTAAAAGCGTCTGGTGGTGCGTTGTTTTGGAATGGAGTAAGAAATTCGGCGAATTTCTTACTCTATTACAAAATTGCCGAAATTCATTCTACATTCGAAGGCAACTATTGCATCTGCAAAGCATAAAGCCATTAAAAATTTAAAATATTGCAGTTGAGAATGAGGTTCTTTTAAGGTCGGGTCAAGGTCTTGCGTGAGGCTCCCACATGATCACGAACTTCGGCACAGGCACTGGCCGTGGACGTACTTTGTACTCGCTCGTCGTCTTCCGTTATCTCAAGATCGGTAGCCACGGCACGGTGCGCGTAGAGGACCGCTGCTGTTCCGTCCCCTCTTGCCCATCTAGTCTTTGGAAACACACGGATATTGCCGGCCCACCGGCTTTATTAAAAAACGGATAATTGAATGCGCTACAGGATATTTATTGCGTTTCCTTTTTGCAGAAGCAAGAACGCAGGTGCGCCATTTTCAGTTAGTGACGGTAACGGAGGTGTGCCAGCCTGGTCGAGCCGATTGTGTTCGCGAAGAACGGGTTATCAGACTCCGCGGGCTCGTTTCCTTTACTGTTGTCTGCCCCGGTGGGCTCACCACCCGTAAAATGAGTATTTTTGGAACGTGACAATGCTTTCACTAGGTTTAACAAAAGTGGTTGTCTATGATAAAATAAAAGGTAACTGAGCAAGAGGTATTTCCTTTTATTGCGATAGCAATTATATGGGCACTCCAAGCGCATTTCTACCGTTGTCGTGGTCGTCGCTGTGAGGTTGCGCCTACAGTTCAAACACGGCCACATCGTCGCCGCCGGCGTATGTGTTCCCTAGTGGAATTGCATTTCTTTATTTTTTCAGGTGAGACTGAAGGTAAGGTACACAGCCCCCCTGAGAAATTTGGCAACACACGCATTCGTGACTGCATTCACAGAAACTTACGCACACGTTTTCAGATTGCACGAATCTTGCCAGGGAATCCCTGTTTAAAAAATTGCACAGTTCAACGCTTCGATACTAATACCACCTGGGTTATTGCCAGCACCGTAATTCAGGTGGCATTTGAAACTGTAAACTTTAATTTACCTCTTCTGCTACGGGCCAGCAGGTCGTTCCGTTTTTGCACTCAACGGCGAATTGCAGTCACAAATGTTCCTTCTTCGCACGAGGAAAATGCGAGAAGGTTTCAAGTTTTCTCAAGTGCAAGTTTTTCAAGTTTTTCAAGTGCGACGGTTGGTGCACCATCAGATACAAGACCCAATCTAACCGCGCGACCGCGCAGAGCAACACCCAGAACGGAGCCCACTCCCACACCGGCGAGGGAGCGAACGGCAACCGACAGCGTTCGCGTCAACAACAGCGTAACGTCAAGCAGCAAGTCATCAGGAACAGCAAAATGCCACTACTCCCACGAAGTGACTTCAAGATCGTGATACGACCAAGAGGAGGCCTCAACGTTGCCACCACCGGAACCGTGCGCCTCGCATCGGCCATTTACCGGGCGGCCAACGTGACAGCGCAAGAAGCAGGGGAGGACACCGTGTGTTCCAACAACCGCCAAAACATCATTGTTGTGAGTACACCCCACGCTACTCATGCCGTGAAGTATAGACAATTAGAAGTCATCACCATCGGTGATCGCCGCCACGAGGTCAGTGCCTACGAGACGGCCCCCGACTACACGGTGAAGGAAATAATCAGGGGAATCCCGTTGGAGGAGGACGCCAACTCTATTCACACCAACATCATTCATGGACGCAACCCCCACGCCCTGGCAGCCAAACGGCTCAGTAATACCAAGACGGTCATAGTGGCCTTTGAAGGACCGCGAGTGCCTTCCTACGTCAGGTACGGCGCCGCCCTCCTTCCCTGCGCCCTGTATCGTAAGCAAATCGACATGTGTCACTGCTGCGGAAGACTCGGTCACCGCATGGACGTGTGCCCCAATCCTCAGAACAAAGTGTGCCGTGGTTGTGACGCCATTAACCCAGGCTCCGACCACCAGTGCTCCCCCCGTTGCAAGCTGGGCGGGGGAACACACATGACGGCGGATCGCAACTGCCGCGCACGATACAAGACCCCCTACGTCGTGACAAAGAGGCAATGGGAACGACACAGGGCCGCCGAGGAGGCGGAAGAGGCCGCCAAAGCCACCTGCTCCGCCAGCAAGTCCCGCTCGAGATCCAGGACCCGCAGCCGAGGCCGCTCCCGGTCCCGGAGCCGCACCCCGGACCCCCGGAAGGAACGCCGGATGCGCAGCCGCACCCCCAGAAGGACCGCAACGAGAGACACCGAGACCACCGAGAAGGTGAGCTGGGCAGATGCGGTAACGGGAAAACGAGCACCAACCGCGAAGGCTGGCGACAAAACACCCGCTAAGACAGAGACGGAGAAAGCTAAATTAACACAGGCGATACAAGCGCTGCCGAAGCAAATAGAACACATGCAGACACAGATTCGTGCAAAATACGAACTCATAGAACAACTCCAGCATGCCGTGAAAAGCGGTACTGATACAGAGGCCATGCAGGAAACACAAGAAGAACTCATAGAGGACGACGAGGTCGTATATGCCCCGACACTAAACGCAGACCCACTCCCACAGAGACCACGCAGGAAACACAATAAGAACCCATAGAGGACGACGAGGTCGAATTCCCTGATACTAAACGCAGGCCCACTCCCACCCTTACAGAAGCAACACGACGCAAGCGCACGCGCGCAGCGATACGCGACGCGCGAATAGATGCACTCGAGGCCCGCTTAAGCAATCTCGAGGAAACCATCATCGCGTCTATCACGCGTACCATCCAGCAGAGCTTGGAGAGCGTTCACCTCAGACTGGCCAGATTAGAAGCCACGAACAGCACGATCGTACCGTCGCATAGGGAAGCGGCGCAACACATGTAACAACATATAAAAATGGCCCGACACCCACCTAAACAAAAACACACAATATGGCAGTGGAACTGCAGAAGTTACCAAAACAAACGAGCGCACTTACAACAATACCTGAAAGCGATCCCCGAACGCCCAGACGTCATCATATTGCAAGATAGAACGGCCCCGCCAAACTCACGGGGTACCAGTCTATAACAGGCAAGGCGGAGAAACCAAACGTCACCACGCTGGTCAAGCGAGCGCACACAGTTATCGAACACGACACTAAAGTCAGAGACATTGAAAACGTCCTCGTAGAACTAATTCCACCACGCAAGACGCGCAACAGCATCTTCGTACTCAACGTCTACAGCAGTCCCAGATGCCGCCAGCACCGCTTCCATGTTCTCTTCAAACGGGCAATTGACATCGCCCAAGGGCAACAGCTTTTCATTAGGGGGGGGGGGGGGGGGGGGGGGGGACTTTAACGCGGTGCACACGGCGTGGGGTTGCAAGCACGATCAGCCCAAAGGCACGCATCTGTGGGCAACGGCGCAATACGCCGGACTCGAGCTCGCCACCGACCCCGCGGCACCAACAAGGCAGGGCAACAGCGTCAGCACCGACACAACGCCAGACCTTACTTTTACGTGCAACACACGCCAAGTCACTTGGACAAACACCATGCAAGACTTGGGAAGCGATCACTACATCATTTGCATAACGGCAGAAGACGGCCCGCAGGAACACAATGCCGGTCGCCAAATGAAAATCACCCACTGGAATCAACTACGCAAACATCGTGGCAAGCAACAGGTGGCAGACATCAAAGACATAGACCAATGGAGCGACCAACTGCGCTGGGACATTGAGCGCGTGAGGCAAACGATCCCGTCAAAAGCTGGGCTCGATACAATAGAATCCCGGTTACTGCACATGTGGGAAGCCAAGACCCACCTGCAGCGCCGATGGAAACAACAGAGACACAATAGGAGACTGCGTAAACGGATAGCGCAGCTCAACAAAAAAAAAATAGAAAAGCACGCACTTACCCTGCAACGACAACAATGGGAAGAGAAATGCGCGGAGATGGACAGTCAACTCACCACGCGTGGCACGTGGCAGATGCTGCGGTACCTGATAGATCCCGCCAACACCAAGACCACAGACATGCAATGCATATACAAATTCATACACGGTAACGGGGGAACGGAACAACAATTCTTACGGGATGCGGAACTCCTTTACATATCTCAAACGCCACCGCTAATACATCCGGACTACACGGGAGAAAGCAACGCCACCCTGGACGCGGAATTCTCCGTTGCTGAAATTGAGGCGGCCCTCCTCAAACTCAACACCAAGTCGGCCCCTGGCCCCGATCGAATATCCAATAGGGCACTACATAATCTCGATTACGGATCAATCGAGAAACTCACAAAATGCATTAACGAGTGTTGGGCGCACGGCAAGCTACCACAGCAATGGAAAGAAGCAAAGATCATACTGATTCCAAAACCCGGCAAGAAATCACAGCTGGAGAACCTGCGCCCCATCTCCCTCACGTCCTGCGTGGGCAAGTTGATGGAGCACGCGTTTCTCAATAGACTCACAGATTACCTCGAGGACAACGAATTATTTCCACACACCATGATTGGGTTCAGAAGACATCTCTCCACGCAAGACGCCCTTCTGCAACTAAAGCACCAACTCATAGACAGTCCGGGGCGCTCGACGAGAGCCATCCTCGGCCTGGACCTGAAGAAGGCCTTCGATAGCGTTCGCCACGATGCCATATTACGACAAATAGACAAGCTAAATCTCGGACTGCGAACGTACAACTACATTCGAGACTTGCTCACGGGAAGAACAGCTCGCATGCGAGTGGGACAACTAGACTCAGATCAAATCAACATCCGGAGCTCGGGCACCCCGCACGGCTCGGTCATCTCGCCGATGCTCTTCAACCTCGTCCTGCTGGGGTTACCCGACCGATTATTGCAAATCGAAGGACTGCACCACACGCTATACGCGGATGATATTACGATCTGGACGACAACGGGCAGCGACGGAGCGATCGAGCAACGTTTACAGCAGGCCATCCAGTGCGTGGAAAACTACCTAGTGGGCACGGGACTCACCTGTTCGGCCGAAAAATCCGAACTGCTGCTATATAGACCGGTCAGAAAGGGGCGGCCACCTAAAGGCTACACCGCCTCGGAAAAGGAAGAGATCAAATTAACGGCATCAAACGGCCTACCCATCCCGATGGTAGACAAGATTCAGGTACTAGGAATGATGATTGAACACAAGGGCGGCAAGGGCGAAGCACTTCGCAAGATAACAGCAAAGGCCACCAGCACGATGCAGCTCATCCGACGCATCACCAACAAACACGCGGGCATGCGCGAAGGCAACGTCATACGGCTTATACAAGCCTTCGTTATTTCTCAAATAACGTGCACGGCAGCGTTTCACAACTGACGGTTGCGGAAAGAAACAAGCTCAACGCCCTCATACGCAAGGCGTACAAATGTGCGTTGGGACTTGCGCCTGGAGTGAGCACCACCAAGCTCCTGGAACTAGGCTTGCACAACACGCTCGAGGACCTCGTGGAGGCGCAACAAGTGTCCCAACTCGAGCGCCTTCGGCATATGCCGTGTTCACGGTGACGCTCGTAACCACCTCACGAGCGTCACCGTGAACACGGCATATGCCGAAGCGGCAGAGGAAGCGGCCATAGCACTGGCCCTCACACAAACCAAGGCTACATACGTGATCTGCGATTCGCAAATAGCAATTCGCAATTTTGCAAATGGGCGCATATCGCAAGAGGCGTATCACATACTCAAGCGACATCCCATACACCAGGGAGAGGCCAACGTCGATAACCGAAGGCGCTTGCTATGGATCCCAGCACACACTGGATTGAGCACCCCCAACGAAGCGGCTCACCGCGTTGCTCGAGGCCTCACTAACCGAGCATCATCGGAGGAAGAGCCCCCGCGGGGTACTGCAAACGTCTGGGCGTGGGAGGATCGTTTGACCAGGTTCCACGACATCACAACACACTACCAGTTACAGAGACGCGTATGCCCATTCCCTCACGCTAGGTTAGACAGGGCGCACGCAGTACACTACAGGCAATTACAAACTGATTCTTACATAACCCCAAGACTCATGCACGCCATGTATCCAGACATGTACACTACAAACAGATGCACATCCTGTGGCGAGGTTGCCACACTTAATCACATGTTATGGTAATGTCAGAACATAACAAACAATTCTGGCAGTGCCGACACCTCCGTCTCTTCCACCGCCAGCCTCCGCTCGTGTTGGAAGACCGCAGTGCTCAGCTCGAGCCTGACAGTACAGCTCTGGGCCGTCCAACGAGCCGAGGAAGCCGCTTCGAGACAAGGTCTCGGAACCGCGTCCGCAGCGGGTGCCCAAACCCAATAAAAATACGCCGGACTCAAATCTTATCGATTTGATAATAAAGTTTACGTTCTTCTTCAAGTTTTCTCCAGAGTCCAATGTGCCTCTCAGCGGGCAGCATTTGCTAACTCAGCGTCGAGCTGCTTTTGAGTAAAAAATACAAAATTGAGAAACAGAGAGAGCGGGATAGAAATACCACGCTTATTTTATGAATCAAGCTTAGGAAAGTCATCACTATTCTAAAATGCATTGAGCTCGGGCCGCCTCTTGGGCACTCGATCGTGACCAGCCGAAGGTGATCCTAGAGGCTGGGTGAACTAAAGTTAGCTCACAACGTGGCTCAGTAAAAACTGATAGCGTCATGAATCAATCGGAAACGAAATCCTTCGGCTCGTAACAATAAGTAGTGTCCAAAGCCACGTCTGAGTGGCAGCTCTCACTAAAATTCTTTACGCAGATCTTGAGGCCACTGTTGTGCTGGTTGCATGCGGCGGAAGTAATTTTGGAGCCGGAAATACGCGGTGAACCATCTGCAGAACGTCATCAAACTTTTAGCTATGTTTTTGGCTACTTTTGGGTCACAAGAAATTTGGGTCTGGCTATCTTTGGGCTACATTTTGAGATCATTTGGCTACCTTTTGTTGGGGCCATCTGGCAACCCTAGAGCAGACTCTTCAGCAACACAAGAAACAAGGCGCTACAGGTACATATTCAAAAGTCAGGCAAGCATGTCCACGCGTCCAATAAAGGCATCCAATCCGGCGCTGTTTCTTGAGCAGCGTACACACTACGAACGTAGGCAGCAGATTCGCGAAAAAACGACCGAGTGCTTCGCGGTGGTTAAGCGTGCCTGTGACACATTCTACTGCGCCAAAGACTATGTAGACCAAGTACTATGAACATGTCATATGGTGGGTCACAGGAATCTTTAAAAGGTAAGAAACGAATTGTGTATGGTGTGATGTCTAAATCTTTTTTAAGTGTTCTTTGGAGAATGTCCTAGAAGAACACGGCATCCCTACAATCGACAAAACAGTGATCAATCGTTTTAGCATGTGGACACAAACGGCAGTTTGTAGACCACGGCACGAAACAGCCCCTTTTTACTAACCAGGTTTTGACAGGAAGGGTTGCCGAATGTAGGTTAAAGAAAAAAGTTTTGGTCCCTGGAGGAATTATCATTCGACGGACACGCTTTGAGTACATCTAAGTAGCAACATTCCAAATAAGGGGCACGACAATGGGGAAAAGGAAACAATGTGTCTATCAGTGCAGCAGAAATTTCTTTACGGGATGCATTGAAAATATAATCCAAGCTAAAGCGAGCTTTGAAGGGATACGCACACGAAATCTGAAAACTTTACGAAAATGCTGAAAATGAATCCTCCGTGTGTGATTATATCGAAAAGAAGTAGTCACTTAGCTAATTTTTGAGCCGATGGCTTTATTTTTGGCGTTTTTGTGAGCGCGCGCCTCGCCGCCCGACCCGCGGGAGTTGGAAGGCGTGACGACACGACTAACTGATCGGCCGGCCGGCCGCGGTCATTCGAAGTGCGCCGACGCCGCCATCGCGAGCATGGATTCGAGTTCTGGTGCATCTACCAGTGATTAGAACACGTCTGAAGACGAGGACCATTCCAACTTGGCAATAAATATTACCGCTTACGGTTACGAGCCTTCCGGGTCAAGCGACGAAGAAGAGCAGGCCGCCGTGGAAGTGCCGGTCAGGTTTTCGCGAACCGTAGCTCGAATATTTCGCTTTGCACCAGACACTTATGCAACAATTGTTTGTCATTTAGTCTGTAAACTTGCTTTTTTTAAGAGCGCACGCAGACGAGGCAGCTGCGGGGTACTTCAACACTGCGTGCAACGGCGGCCGCATTTCGATGGGGGCGAAATGTGAAAACACCCGTGTACTTAGATTTAGGTGCATGCTAGAGAATCCCAGGTGGTCCAAATTTCCGGAGTCCCCCCACTCCGGTGTGCCTCATAATCAGATCGTGGTTTTGGCACGTAAAACCCCATAATTTAATTTTTTCAGCACTGTGTGGGTGACTGAATAGTAGTTTATGCCGACAGATGGCAGCACCTGTCTGTCGTTCTGCCCAGTTTTTATTTTATTTTTTTTTTTTTTTTCTGTAGAGAAGCAGAGCTGTGTGTGCTTCCGATCTCGCGAGTCGCGCTCGCTAGCCTTATATTGTTTCACTATGCTTTTCCAACATTTTTAAAGACATTACTGCCTTCGTGCCCAGCCTCGGGCATCTCGCCCCAGCCTCGCCCTCACGCTGCTCAAGAATGCGGCTGCACGTGAACGAAAACAGTAACGACATCTTTTCGCTTCCTCTTTTACAACGCGCCGGTGATCATTTCTGCCTTGCGTTTTCGTGAGAAGACCGATGGCACAGCGTCAGGCTTTAAGCATTGCTTATTTGAGCGGCATGCCAAGGCTTTTCAGAAAAGCACAGCCGGGCTGGTCACATAATCATCGTCGACGAAGTGGTCCGCGCAAATGAAGTCATTTTTAGAGGTCTCCAGGCTATGTGTGATGACTAACAGGCAGGTATCCAAAGTTTACGCACCTTCTCGTCTCTGGGAAACGTGTTCGACGGCGTGTCACGACCGACGATGCTGGTATAACAGCTATGTCTGGGCATTTCCTTCCGACGCGACGAACGCGTCAATACCGAGTGACAACCGCGGGAAGGCGCAAGTAAGACGCACCAACTGCGTGGAGCGCCGACGGGGATAATGTTTCGGACGGACAACGTGCGAAGATCGCCGAAAGGGTTAAGTTAAACAAACGCTGCAAGGCAACGACACCCCCGGAAACACTGCGACGGCTGTGGCCGACCTTGGCCGCGCGCGCGCGCCGGTGGGGGTCATGACGTCAAATTTCAGCTTCTGCCGGCGGCCGCTTGGAGGCAAGGTGCAACAGAAAATCGCCAAAAAAGGGATGTTTCTCGTTCTTTTTTTCAAAGCAGCTTGTTGCATTCGTCCTTTTCAACAGTTCAACTTTTGTTCCGACGCAAAAAAACCACCCGCCAACTTTTGTGTCCGTATCCCTTTAAGAAAGTGAAAGCCTTCAACAACCTGTTTCAAGAAGCCCCAAGGAGCAGGTGGTGCATCTCTGACAGATGACGACACAACTATTTCTGGAAGGTAGTTCATTAATCGAAGTGGTAACATCTCTCTAAGAAAAGGACTGTTTACATCACGTAAGAAGAATAACCGGGAGACAAGTTGCCTAACAAAAAGGTGAACTAGGCCAAGACCACCACTCTCAAGAGGAAGAAAAAGCTTATCACGCCGCATGGCCTCAACACGTGAGCTCCATACATAGGTAGCAAACACACGATGGAAAGCTTGCAACCTAAGTCGCGAACAGTGCAATACCTGCTGGACATACATAAGTCGAGCTACTAGAAACAGATTGCAAGCTTGAGCTCGGCTAAATATGGACAACTGCCGCCCCTGCCAGTTGTTAACCTTACGTTGTACTTCTGCAACTTCCGCTGACCAGTGAGGATTACTGTTGCGATATTGAGAGAGGAGTACACCTAAGTAGCTAAAGTCTTGCCTCCACTGAATACCTGCGAAGTGAGTTGGCATTGTACACCATTGACCGAACCAAAATCCGGATCTCTTCTCAAAGTTCACAGTTGCACCAGAAGCTGAGCAAAACTGCTGCGTTATGGCAAGGGCAGTCTCCACACTTTTCTTCTCAGCGCAGAAGAAGGCTTATGTCATCTGATAGGCAAGTACCCGGACCTCATTGGATAACAATCTGAACCCGTGAAAGGTATGATCCTTCAAAATTCGTGCACAAAACGGTTCCAAATACAGAGCGAATAATAGAGGTGACAAGGGACAACCTTGCCTTACCGATGCCTTGAGGCAGATAGATTCAGATAGATAACCATTAACTATTAACCTTGTTGTGCCATTAGCATAACACATGGAGATGCCTTTAAAAAGAAGAGATCCAATGTTTATGTGCTCTAAAACACTAAACAAAAAGCAGTGATTAACTTTATGAAATGCTTTTGCCAAATCAACCTGAACTATTGCAACCTGACCCGCACTTTCTGTCACACACTCTAGCACAGACCGTGCAACGTGGATATTTGTCTGAATTGATCTTCCTCTAATGCCACATGTTTGATGGTCTCCCACCAATGATCGAATTACTTCTTGAAGGCGACTAGCTAATATCTTAGCAAATATTTTATAAACCACGTTGCAAAGTGATATGGGGCGATATCCCTCAACTTTCTGCAATTTTGTTACATCACTGCTTTTTGGGATAAGTACTGTGTGCCCTTGATAGAGCGTGGCAGGTAGGTATCCAATTCTGTAAGCTTCTTCATAGAATTTAAGCACAAAGGGAGCTAATATAGAGCAGCAACACTGATAAAATTCCACACTCAAGCCATCAGGCCCAGGAGTTTTGTTTTTAGTTAGCGAAGCAATGGTTGCTTCCACTTCCTTGAAACTTGTGTCTCTATCAACGTCATCTCATTCTTCTTGACTGAGCTGTGGCAGCAACGAAATAAAGTTTTCCGTTACAGCTTCACTCTTAATTACTTTATGAGATTGAAAGATATTCTCGTAATGATCCGTGAACGATTTCATTATTGTATCCTGGCCATTAACAATCGCTCCGGTATACTCGATCTCGAGAACTTGCTTCGACAGAGCATGCCGACGCTCATCACCAAGCGAACGACTACAAGGCTGTTGCTCCAAATGCCGACGAGTACGCGCTCGAACTAGTGCACCTCTGTCTCTCTAGTGTCCATTGTCTGCATTTGTGCCTTAACGTTGTAAATGTCCTCAATGTACTTGGTAGGATGCAGGCATTCAAGTTCGTGTAGCTTATCTAGCAACTTGCACAACTCTTCATATTTTCCTTTTTTCTCAAAAGACAATATGGAAGCTTCTTCAATGGCTATCATTTTAACTTATTGCTTGAATATCTCCCATTGCGCAAAGATAGATAAAGACCGTGTATCCAGGCGCGTAGCCAGGGGGGGGGGGGGGGGGCTGATGGGGCTTCAGCCCCTCCCCCAAAATTTTTTCGTGCTGTCATGCACCGCCGACCAAAACAACCACCAGCGCCGGAAATCATTGTGGATTTTGTCTACAATGTTTTTTTGACACCCGAAAAGACATTTCGGCGCGAAAATTGCGAACTCGGGCTGGATTTCGTGGAAACGCCCATGCACCTGGAGTCACATAACGTAAGGAGCCCCAGCCGAGCACAAAGTTTCAAGGGAATTTTCGATAGCGAGCGGGCGCGTCGCGGCATCTCGCAGCGGCACCGGAATCTACGGAGCGCATGGATTTCAATTCCGAAACTTGATGGGTATAAAGTTCTCATACACTTTTGACGCGAAAAGTGCACTGACCTTTCCAAAGGCGTGCTTCTGATTTTTTATTCTGGAACTTTCTGTGTTTAATGTTTTAATAAACTTGGGCCAATACACGCGCACTCGAACGCGCGCGTCTAAGTCGTTCCAGAAATATAAGCAGCAATCTTCCACACACGCGAAAATATTAAATATCACCGTGACTGTCAGCTGGCATCTGATAATTTTCTCCAAACATTTTGAGGAAGCGCGCCCAATGTGATCGATAAGCTGGACCAGGGCAGGCAAAGTAAAATAAGAGAAAACAGAAGAAACTCAACGGCCTATTTAATTTGAGACAGTTCTTTTTTGCGGGCGGCAAGGTCTTGCTCTCCGTGGCGATAGAGACAGTGGTCCTATGGATTTAAGTAAAGCCCCCGCTGAAAATACTGGTATTTCCAGAACGCTTCTTCGCATGCGAGCTGATTGTGGAGATACACACCTGAAGAACCATTTGGAAAGTTGCCCCAGTAATGCCTCGTATTTAAACCAGACGTGCAAAACCAAATTATAGAAATTTGTGGTGAAATTATCAAAGAAAGCCTAGATGCAAAAGTGAATGCTGCAGGCTGCTTCTCCGTACTTGCTGACGAAACGACGGACATTGCTGGAATCGAACAGCTTACTGTTTGTGCAAGGTACATAAACAAGGATGTCAACGATGTCGAAGGAAGGAAGGAAGGAAGGAAGGAAGGAAGGAAGGAAGGAAGGAAGGAAGGAAGGAAAATAAGAGGTGAAAGGCAGAGAGGTTAACAAGGTTAAGTGTCCGATTGCCTACTCTGCACAGGGGGATGGGGTAAGGGCAGAAAAGATTAGAAAACAAAAGAAGATTAAAAAGAAAACTAAAAGAAATGTACCAGTCCACACATGCTATAGTTTTTCACTAAGTCCTGTTTCTTTTAAAAAGCGTAATAGCGCTTTTAAAGCAGTTCGTTCCGACGTCGGCTGGGACCAGGGACCAAGAATTGTGGCTTCCGTAAGAGGACGGCTGTCGACCTTGTCGAGCGTGGTGCTGAGGAAACGATATCGAATTGTTTTTAGGTTTTAGTGCAGGAATAGATGCCCTCTCTCAAGGAGACTGCAGGTTATATTGACACGTATAGATGTTTATCTTTCACCGGTGGCCGCTTTCCACCGGCTAACAAATGTTAAACGTTATCGCTCGGCGCAGGACGCGCCTGTATCGGAAGTTTCTAGAACGTTATCGATGCTTCTTTCCATTGCCTGTTTTCACCGACGCTTATGTTATCTGATTGCATGACTGACGCGAATTCTCTAAAACTTTCTGGAAGACACGCGGGCATCAGGGATTAATCTAGAACCTTCGATGACTCAGATATAAAAGCCGACGCGTTTCGCCGCTGATCAGATTTTCGACGATCGCCGACTGTGTTCGCCGTTATCGTTGTGCTTTGAGTGTACCTTGCTTTTGTGGGCACAGGTTCACCCAATAAACAACTAGTTTCGTTGTACACAGTTTTACGACTGTTTTCTCCAGCGTCACTACTACGTGACATCTGGTGGAGGTGCTTTTGTGTCCATGCAGCGGACACCCCCGCAAAGCCGCGACCCAAGCCCGAAACCGGAGGACGAGACCAACATCGCCAAGGACCAGCGAGCTAGCCGTAGGCAGCAAGGTCTTTTGCCAGAATACGGACTTCTTCCCGAGAAGACCACAGCGATCAAGGCCAAGTCAATGACCTCAATGGCAGCCCCAGCGTCCCCCATCCTGCTGCAGCAACCTCGGGAGCCACCGACCTTCCGTGGTTCATCAGCTGAAGACCCTGAAACATGGCTGGAGACGTACGAGAGGACCGCAACATTCAACAAATGGAGCGACGATGACAAGCTGCGCCATGTCTATTTTTCGTTGGATGACGCTGCTCGGACATGGTTTGAGAACAGGGAGACCACCCTGGTGACTTGGGACCTATTTCGCGAGAACTTCGTGAGGACCTTCACGAGTGTCGTACGAAAAGAAAGGGCTGAAGTTCTCCTGGAAACCAGAGTTCAATTGCCGAACGAGAGCATCGCGATCTTCACGGAGGAGATGACTCGCCTCTTCCGCCACGCCGACCCCGACATGCCTGAAGAAAAGAAAGTTAGGTTCTTGATGCGGGGCTTCAAAGAGCATCTATTCACTGGATTGATGCGCAACCCGCCCAAGACTGTGGCAGAATTTGTTTCGGAGGCGACAACCATCGAGAAGACGCTTGAAATGCGAGCCAGACAATACAACCGCCGTGCGCTGACAAACTACGCCGAAGCTCAAGCTCTAGGCGCCGACGACCTGCACGAGACGACCAGAGCTGTTGTACGGGAAGAACTACAGAAATTATTCCCAAGGTCGCAGCCTCAGGTGACTTCAATCGCCGACATAGTTAAAGAAGAGGTTCAGCGATCTCTGGAAGTGCCAGAAGCTCCGGCATCGCCTCAACTACAGCCGCAAGCGTTGACCTACGCCTCCGTCGCCCGTCGTCACGGCCCCCCTCCGCGCTCGCGCCAGGGCCCCGTAACGCCGCAGTTCCGTCGTCCACCGCCGCCGCCGCCAGCACGCCCGCCCGTCGCCCAGCGCAGCTACCAGCGGAAGACGGACATTTGGCGCGCCCCCGACCACCGCCCGCTCTGCTATCACTGCGGGGAAGTCGGCCATGTCTACCGCCGATGCCCATACCGCGAGATGGGCCTACGAGGGTTCGCCGTCAACGCGCCACGTCCACAGCTTGGCGAGCGACCACGCGACATCGCTGACTACCTCGCCGGAGCCCAGTTCCAACCACGACGACCCTCACGCTCGCCGTCACCAGGACGTTACCTGTCGCCGCAGCGCCGACCATACACTGGCCCAGTGTATGGTCGGCTCACGGACCGGCCCAGGGCCGGTCCGTGAGCCCCTATCCGGGAAACTAAAGGCAGCAACCGATGGAGGTGCGGTTGCTGTACGACGCAATACCGAAGATCCTCCGCCGCCACCGACGATGACAACTCACGCATCATCACAACGAGGTACCAGCACACCGCCTAGCAAGAGCCTTGACGACAACACTTCGCCGCCGAAAGAAGACCTACCGACGCGACGTAGCAGCAGCGAAGCAAGCCGACGTAGCCGTGATCCGACGCCACGACTTAACCGCAACGCCAGACGACGGTCTACCGACTTAGACGTGGTAATCGATGGTCATAGCGTCACCGCTCTCGTCGACACTGGAGCTGACTATTCCGTCTTCAGTGGCCCGTTCGCCGCCAAGTTGAAGAAGGTGAGGACGGCCTGGCAAGGACCTGATATCCGGACAGCGGGAGGCCACCTAATAACGCCGGCTGGAATCTGCACAGCGCGAGTCACGGTTAACAATCGCACTTACCCGGCGAGCTTCGTAATCATGCAGCACTGCTCCAGGGACGTCATCCTAGGCATGGACTTTCTAAACCAACATGGTGCAGTCATCGATTTAAGGTCCAAGTCAATAACGCTTTCAACGGACAACGCGATACCACCGGATACAGACATCAATTACCATGCCTTGAATGTGCTAGAAGAACAAGTCACCGTTCCGCCTCGCTCCAGTGTGATGATTTTCGTCGGTGCCGAAGTGCCTGCAGATATGGAGGGCGTCATCGAGGGCGATCATCACTTACTGCTCGATCGTGAAATTTGCGTCGCTAGAGGCATAGCTAAGCTACGTGAAGGGAAAGCAAGAGTGATGCTCACGAACTTCAGCGACGAATACAAGCACATTAACAAAGGCACAACGGTCGCCTACATCGACGAAATAGTACAAGCCGGCAGTGCTTTTGCCTTCACGGATTCTAGTGCACCTGCAACGAAGACTGTAGTACTTGAACCAACTTTCGACGTCAATCAGAACCTTCCTTGGCATAAGAAAGAACAGCTAAAAGCTCTGCTCCTGCAATACAAGGACTGCTTCTCGTCGTCGTCGTCAAAAGTTCGACAAACCCCGGTCGCCAAGCACGGCATCATAACCGACGAATATGTCCGCCCACTCCGTCAGAGCCCGTACCGAGTTTCGGCGCGCGAACGCGAGGCCATAAGACAACAAGTCGACGAAATGCTACGCGACGACATCGTCCAGCCGTCCAAGAGTCCGTGGGCGTCCCCCGTGGTGTTAGTGAAGAAGAAGGATGGAACCCTACGTTTCTGCGTCGATTATCGTCGCCTCAACAAGATCACGAAGAAGGACGTATACCCTCTCCCACGGATTGACGACGCCTTGGATCGACTCTACAACGCAAAGTATTTTTCGTCGATGGACCTCAAAACCGACTACTGGCAAATCGAAGTCGACGAGAGAGACCGGGAGAAGACTGCCTTTATAACACCAGACGGACTGTTCGAGTTCAAGGTCATGCCGTTTGGTCTTTGTTCGGCACCTGCGACTTTCCAACGGGTCATGGATACAGTAATGGCAGGCTTGAAGTGGCAGACTTGCCTCGTCTATTTGGACGACGTCGTTGTGTTTGCCTCAAGCTTCGAGGAACACCTCCGGCGCCTTGAAACAGTTCTTCAAGCTATCAAGACCTCCGGACTCACGTTGAAGCCAGAAAAGTGCCGCTTCGCATACGAGGAGCTCTTGTTTTTGGGCCATGTCATCAACAAATCTGGAGTGTGCCCTGACCCACAGAAAACGGCGGCCATCACTGACTTTCCTCCGCCCGCCGACAAGAAGGCAGTGGGTAGATTTTTTGGCCTGTGCGCCTATTACAGGCGCTTCGTCAAGGACTTTTCACGGATCGCCGAGCCACTGACATACCTCACGAAGGCCGACGTCGAGTTCAAGTGGGAGACGCCGCAAATCGAAGCATTTGAAGAACTGAACCGACGCCTGCAATCGCCGCCCATTCTTGCGCATTTCGACGAAAACGCCGATACCGAAGTCCACACCGACGCAAGCAGCGTAGGACTCGGCGCCGTGCTTGTGCAGAGGACTGACGGAATAGAAAGGGTTGTAAGTTACGCTAGCCGGTCGCTATCGAAGGCGGAATCAAATTATTCCACAACAGAAAAGGAGTGCCTCGCCATCATCTGGGCTACATCAAAGTTTCGCCCCTACCTCTATGGCAGGCCCTTCAAAGTTGTAAGCGACCACAACGCCTTGTGTTGGCTAGCTAACTTGAAGGATCCTTCAGGTCGCCTCGCACGATGGAGTCTGAGACTTCAAGCATTCGACATCACCGTCGTCCACAAGTCCGGCCGAAAGCATTCTGACGCCGACTGCTTGTCTCGCGCCCCCGTCGAACCGCCGCCACAGGACGACCAGGATGACGACACTTTCTTGGGACCCATCAGTGCCGACGAATTCGCTGAACAACAGCGAGCCGACCCGGAACTAAGGAGCCTAGAAGGCAAGACCGTCACTGTGCCGAAGGTGTTCAGGCGAGGATTGGCGTCGTTTTTCTTGCAAAACGATGTTCTTAAAGAAGAACTTTTCGCCTCTCCGAGCCAACTACCTCCTCGTGGTGCCCTCAGCGTTGCGTCCAGAGGTTCTGCAAGCTCTCCATGACGACCCAAGGGCTGGACATCTCGGTTTTTCCCGCACGCTCGCGAGGATACAAGAAAAATACTACTGGCCTCGCCTCTCTGCCGACGTCGCCCATTACGTAAGGACATGTCGAGACTGTCAGCGACGCAAAACACCGCCGACAAGGCCAGCCGGACTTCTACAGCCGATCGAACCACCTCGCCGACCATTCCAGCAGATCGGGATGGACTTACTTGGGCCTTTTCCGACGTCGACGTCCGGGAATAAATGGATCGTCGTAGCTAGGAACTACCTCACCCGCTACGCCGAAACAAAAGCCTTGCCCAAAGGCAGTGCCACCGAGGTAGCCTGATTCTTCGTTGAGAACATTCTCCTGCGTCACGGTGCTCCAGAAGTCCTCATCACCGACAGAGGCACGTCCTTTACGGCAGAACTAACTCAAGCCATCCTGCGATAGAGCCAGACAAGCCATCGCCAGACCACCGCCTACCACCCGCAGACGAATGGCCTCACCGAGCGCCTAAATAAGACCATCGCCGACATGCTGGCAATGTACGTCGACGTCGAACACAAGACGTGGGATGCCATCCTTCCGTACGTGACCTTCGCATACAACACGGCCGTGCAAGAAACGACGCACATGGCGCCGTTCAACCTGGTCTACGGAAGGAACCCGGCAACGACGCTTGACGCCATGCTACCGGACGTCACCGATGAGGAAAATCTAGACGTTGCCACCTATTTGCAGCATGCCGAAGAAGGTCGACAGCTCGCCCGCCTGCGCATCAAGAACCAGCAGAGGACCGACAGCCGACACTACAATCTTCGACGACGCTACGTCGAGTACCAGCCCGGAGACCGTGTTTGGGTCTGGACTCCGATACGCCGACGAGGACTTAGCGAAAAACTCTTACGTCGCTATTTCGGACCATATAAGATCATCCGACGTATTGGCGCACTGGACTATGAGGTCGTGCCAGACGGCATTTCGCAATCACAGCGGCGCCGCGCACGACCCGAAGTCGTCCATGTGGTGCGTCTTAAGCCTTTCTACGCCCGCTGACGAACTTAGGTACTTTGTTACTTTATTTTTTTTTTTCATTATTACGTGTGGTTTCGTTTTCGCTTTCACATTTGTTTGTAGCATCAGGACGATGCTTTTTAAGGGGAGGGTATTGACACGTATAGATGTTTATCTTTCACCGGTGGCCGCTTTCCACCGGCTAACAAATGTTAAACATTATCGCTCGGCGCAGGACGCGCCTGTATCGGAAGTTTCTAGAACGTTATCGATGCTTCTTTCCATTGCCTGTTTTCACCGACGCTTATGTTATCTGATTGCATGACTGACGCGAATTCTCTAGAACTTTCTGGAAGACACGCGGGCATCAGGGATTAATCTAGAACCTTCGATGACTCAGATATAAAAGCCGACGCGTTTCGCCGCTGATCAGATTTTCGACGATCGCCGACTGTGTTCGCCGTTATCGTTGTGCTTTGAGTGTACCTTGCTTTTGTGGGCACAGGTTCGCCCAATAAACAACCAGTTTCGTTGTACACAGTTTTACGACTGTTTTCTCCAGCGTCACTACTACGTGACAATATGTACATGTGTACAAACTGGAGCACTGCACGGGCCCAGGCTTAGCGGAAAGCCCGGGCCCGGCCCGGCCGTGGGCCGGACCGGGTAGAGCAGTTTTTTCACGGGCTCGGGCCGGGCTCGGGCACGGCGTGTGCTTTTTGACCCGGGCCCGGGCCGGGCTCGGGCTTTCTGGTGGTGTGCATATAACGTGCAGCGAGTTATTCTCGGGCGTCTCAACTCTGACAAACAAGTATTTTTCGATCTCGGGCCGGGTTCGGGCCGGTTTCGAGCCGGGCCTCGGGCCTAAGGTAAAGGGGCGGTGGGCCGGGCCGGGCGGGTAACGTAGATTATTTCCGGGCCCCGGGCCGGGCCCGGGTCTCGCCATAAAAGTTTTGTTCGGGCTCGGGCGGGCAGCCCAACGTAAAAACGGGCCCGGGCCGGGTCCGGGCTGAAAAAATCGGCTCGTGCAGTGCTCTAGACTACATACGGCTGCATATTCTAGTCGCCCTTCCAGTGCCACTGCCAGCGCAGAGAGATTTTCAAACATGAGATTACTAAAAAAACCACTTGCGCTTTACAATGAGGAACGCATGGTTATGCTGGCGCTTCTATACGCCCACAGAGACGTCGCCATCAACGTGTCCGAAGTTACTGAACGCTTCGCTAAACCTCCCCGCCGAGTAAAGTTTATCGTTTAGATAGCGAAGCAGCAAAAATCAATGCCTGTAAAAATATCTGTTCCTTCACGTTCCTATATAAGCTCGTAATTATGAAAACGTATGGCTGTTCATTAGCTTTTAAAACCACAGAAATTGTCACCGTTTATTGTAACAGTTAGCATGATGATCAAAATCATCCTGGGAATACAAAAATTACGCGGACATCAATAACTAATTTTGACAAACCTTGCTCATTGAAAGCCCGGCACACGCGGCGTTTCCCAAAAACGCACTCGGATGTTGGGCAAATCAACTTGCCGCATCATCGGTGGCTTTCGTTTGTCCTTTTCTTTCCTTTTTAGCTACATGTATTTACTTCTTTTTTGAAACGAAGCAATAGCCTTCTTTAACTTTGGGTGCAGAATAATTGTTGCCGCTGTGCAGGCAGTTAAAATACGCATTTTCGTATTGATTTCTGCATTCTTTTTCTCTTATTCTAGCCACATGGTGCTGTCGCGATCCCAGCATGGCCCAAATGCATATCACAATTTCTGAGATCATAGTTTTGTTCTTGTCTGGATCGTCTGTCTTTATACTCGTATGCGTGAATTTTACTATCTGTGACTGCGCAACATGTTTATTTGTCTTGTTTGACGCATTATATACAATGACGTTTCCTTAGATACCTAGATTTATTTCAAACTTATACGTATATTTAAATATCTTGTTGCGAGGTTTTGTGTATACAAGCAGTGAACTTGGTTTCACGCGACACTTTCTTGCCGTTTATCTTGGCATTTGTATATTCAATTCTATCTTCGCATTTCTAATGTATATTTTGCAGAACTTCCGCTTTTTTTATATGTACTCGTTGTTGCAACTATAATTACCCGCCGGGGTGGCTCAGTCAGCTAAGGCGTTGCGCTGCTGAGCACGAGATCGCGGGATCGAATCCCGGCCGCGGCGGCTGCATTTCGATGGAGGCGAAATGCAAAAACGCCCGTGTGCTTGCGTTGTAGTGCACGTTAAAGAACCCCAGGTGGTCAAAATTAATCCGGAGCCCTCCACTACGGCGTGCCTCATAATCAGAACTGGTTTTGGCACGTAAAACCCCAGAAAGAAGAAGAAGAAGTTGCAACTATATTTTCGGTGCAATTACAATATATGACCGGTAACATCTGCTGCTGCGCAATCAATTGCAACGAAGGACAGCGTCATTGAGGTTTTTCCCTGGCCGTTGCATATGTACAAAAATATAAACATGGTTGTTAAATGACAAAGGTTCATCAAAATATTTGTCAACTTGTTCATTTTATGGCCTTTACGTTTTTCATACCAGCTGCATGCACTGCTTTGCTGGTTTCGAACTGATATAGTTCTAAAGTTCGCGTGATATATATATATATATTTTTTTGCTGATTAGATACACCAGAAAAAAAATGCGGGAGGATTGATGCCAGCTATTACTGCCACATACGAAGCTATTCTTTTATGAAACAAACACATAATTTGCTTGTCTTGACTGTGCGTAGCGTTAAATAATTCGTTTTCAGCACCTAATATACAATAGCATTGGCAATGGCAATGCAGTTATTATTCATGTATTTGATGCCTCGACAACTTTTATAAGGAGGAGGCCGCGTTGCAACTTGAGCCCCCCCCCCCCCCCCCCGAAAAAAAATTCTGGCTACGCCACTGCGTGTATCATTGTGCGCAAAACGACATGGACAAAAGAGGGAACACGTATAACACACACAAAGCGCAATAACAGATTTATTGCGAGAAGACGTGACCTTTTTATACCTTGCCACATGCAGTACAGCGCATGACACCAAGGGCGGAACCACACCGACACAAAAAATCAACACGCGCGTGACGTGCTATTCAAATACGCTATTTCCTTAGCTGATAGGGTGATAGGTGCCATGCTAATACACTTATCTTTTAAAGTTGTTATGCAGTGGGCCTCAATAATGAGTCGTGTCATCTCATTGTTCGACTTTTCAATGATCATGCACTCTTTGAACATTGGTCTACAGCCGCATTCATCACAATGAAGTGCCAGCCACCCTCCCGTCTTATTATTTACGTTGTTAGCATGCTCGCGGAGCCGGTCGTTGATGCAACGGCCCGTTTGTCCGACATAAAAACGCTTACATGATAAAGGTATCTTATATACTACGCCGACACTGCATTTCACCCATTCGTTTTGGTGATTCTTGCCACATGCTTTCTTTTCTTTCTTGTTCGGGTTAGTAATTTTGCAAATTTTTCCAAGCTTATTCGGCGCGGAAAACACGACTCGAACGTTAGCTTTTTGTCCGATCTTCTTGATGTTGTGCGACACTTTATGGATGTATGGAATTACAGTGAACTTTCTTTTTTCTTTCTCCATCTCTTGGGAGGTGGGGACCACGGTGGAGCCAGATGCCCTGATATTCTTAAGTTGCTTCTCAGCTACGGACACTAACAGGTGCCTCGGGTAACCTGCTTCTAAAAGGCGTGAAGTTTGCTGGCCCAAACTTCGGCTCGTCATGTGTGGGCAAGACTTTTCCAGGGCGTTTTTTTTTTGGCAGAGATTGGCGATTGCCCTTTTTATTAGTTTTGAATGGGCTGATTTGAACGGGAGGAGGGGTTTGTTTGCTCGTGGTTCATAGCTCCAGCACACGTGGTTTTCTTTAAAAGCGAACCTGACATCAAGAAAACGAATGTTGTCTTCAGTTGGAAGTTCATGGGTGATTTGCAATGGATACAGGCATTTCTCTGCGATAGCAAGAACTTTTGCGGATTCTCGGCTAAAATCTGTCGGGTCACACTCTAAAAGAAATAAAAAATCGTCTACGAATCGGAACCCTTTAACCACCTTAGTGGTTCGAAGTTCAGTGACTAACGACTTGTCAAGCTGTGATAAAAATACATTGCTTAGGACTGGTGCTATGCAAGAACCTATGCAGATGCTTTTTGTCTGTAGGTAGTATCTGTCCTCCCATTTGATGAAGGTGGATTTGAGATAAAACTGGAGAAGTTCCAGAAAATGTTCATTTGAAATACCGGACTCATTCTGAAAAGCAACCCCTCCAAATGCGTCAATAGCGTGGTCCACGCATCTTAACAAACCTTTATGTGGTAAACTGTAGTATAGGTCGGTGATGTCAATAGAAAAACCTTTAAGATTTTTCGCTGGGTGTGAGTTAATGAACCGTAACACCTGAAACTGAACTACACCTGAAACTGAAACAACTGAAACCTGAACTACAACCTGAAACGTTAATAAGAATTTCCGGGACGCGCTTGAGAAAAGGCTTATGTAAGAGTAACTGATTATTAATTTTCCATAAATCCCAGTTCATTCGCGAACTTTGACACTGTTAAACGTTATCGCTCGGCGCAGGACGCGCCTGTATCGGAAGTTTCTAGAACGTTATCGATGCTTCTTTCCATTGCCTGTTTTCACCGACGCTTATGTTATCTGATTGCATGACTGACGCGAATTCTCTAAAACTTTCTGGAAGACACGCGGGCATCAGGGATTAATCTAGAACCTTCGATGACTCAGATATAAAAGCCGACGCGTTTCGCCGCTGATCAGATTTTCGACGATCGCCGACTGTGTTCGCCGTTATCGTTGTGCTTTGAGTGTACCTTGCTTTTGTGGGCACAGGTTCGCCCAATAAACAACTAGTTTCGTTGTACACAGTTTTACGACTGTTTTCTCCAGCGTCACTACTACGTGACATCTGGTGGAGGTGCTTTTGTGTCCATGCAGCGGACACCCCCGCAAAGCCGCGACCCAAGCCCGAAACCGGAGGACGAGACCAACATCGCCAAGGACCAGCGAGCTAGCCGTAGGCAGCAAGGTCTTTTGCCAGAATACGGACTTCTTCCCGAGAAGACCACAGCGATCAAGGCCAAGTCAATGACCTCAATGGCAGCCCCAGCGTCCCCCATCCTGCTGCAGCAACCTCGGGAGCCACCGACCTTCCGTGGTTCATCAGCTGAAGACCCTGAAACATGGCTGGAGACGTACGAGAGGACCGCAACATTCAACAAATGGAGCGACGATGACAAGCTGCGCCATGTCTATTTTTCGTTGGATGACGCTGCTCGGACATGGTTTGAGAACAGGGAGACCACCCTGGTGACTTGGGACCTATTTCGCGAGAACTTCGTGAGGACCTTCACGAGTGTCGTACGAAAAGAAAGGGCTGAAGTTCTCCTGGAAACCAGAGTTCAATTGCCGAACGAGAGCATCGCGATCTTCACGGAGGAGATGACTCGCCTCTTCCGCCACGCCGACCCCGACATGTCTGAAGAAAAGAAAGTTAGGTTCTTGATGCGGGGCTTCAAAGAGCATCTATTCACTGGATTGATGCGCAACCCGCCCAAGACTGTGGCAGAATTTGTTTCGGAGGCGACAACCATCGAGAAGACGCTTGAAATGCGAGCCAGACAATACAACCGCCGTGCGCTGACAAACTACGCCGAAGCTCAAGCTCTAGGCGCCGACGACCTGCACGAGACGACCAGAGCTGTTGTACGGGAAGAACTACAGAAATTATTCCCAAGGTCGCAGCCTCAGGTGACTTCAATCGCCGACATAGTTAAAGCAGAGGTTCAGCGATCTCTGGAAGTGCCAGAAGCTCCGGCATCGCCTCAACTACAGCCGCAAGCGTTGACCTACGCCTCCGTCGCCCGTCGTCACGGCCCCCCTCCGCGCTCGCGCCAGGGCCCCGTAACGCCGCAGTTCCGTCGTCCACCGCCGCCGCCGCCAGCACGCCCGCCCGTCGCCCAGCGCAGCTACCAGCGGAAGACGGACATTTGGCGCGCCCCCGACCACCGCCCGCTCTGCTATCACTGCGGGGAAGTCGGCCATGTCTACCGCCGATGCCCATACCGCGAGATGGGCCTACGAGGGTTCGCCGTCAACGCGCCACGTCCACAGCTTGGCGAGCGACCACGCGACATCGCTGACTACCTCGCCGGAGCCCAGTTCCAACCACGACGACCCTCACGCTCGCCGTCACCAGGACGTTACCTGTCGCCGCAGCGCCGACCATACACTGGCCCAGTGTATGGTCGGCTCACGGACCGGCCCAGGGCCGGTCCGTGAGCCCCTATCCGGGAAACTAAAGGCAGCAACCGATGGAGGTGCGGTTGCTGTACGACGCAATACCGAAGATCCTCCGCCGCCACCGACGATGACAACTCACGCATCATCACAACGAGGTACCAGCACACCGCCTAGCAAGAGCCTTGACGACAACACTTCGCCGCCGAAAGAAGACCTACCGACGCGACGTAGCAGCAGCGAAGCAAGCCGACGTAGCCGTGATCCGACGCCACGACTTAACCGCAACGCCAGACGACGGTCTACCGACTTAGACGTGGTAATCGATGGTCATAGCGTCACCGCTCTCGTCGACACTGGAGCTGACTATTCCGTCTTCAGTGGCCCGTTCGCCGCCAAGTTGAAGAAGGTGAGGACGGCCTGGCAAGGACCTGATATCCGGACAGCGGGAGGCCACCTAATAACGCCGGCTGGAATCTGCACAGCGCGAGTCACGGTTAACAATCGCACTTACCCGGCGAGCTTCGTAATCATGCAGCACTGCTCCAGGGACGTCATCCTAGGCATGGACTTTCTAAACCAACATGGTGCAGTCATCGATTTAAGGTCCAAGTCAATAACGCTTTCAACGGACAACGCGATACCACCGGATACAGACATCAATTACCATGCCTTGAATGTGCTAGAAGAACAAGTCACCGTTCCGCCTCGCTCCAGTGTGATGATTTTCGTCGGTGCCGAAGTGCCTGCAGATATGGAGGGCGTCATCGAGGGCGATCATCACTTACTGCTCGATCGTGAAATTTGCGTCGCTAGAGGCATAGCTAAGCTACGTGAAGGGAAAGCAAGAGTGATGCTCACGAACTTCAGCGACGAATACAAGCACATTAACAAAGGCACAACGGTCGCCTACATCGACGAAATAGTACAAACCGGCAGTGCTTTTGCCTTCACGGATTCTAGTGCACCTGCAACGAAGACTGTAGTACTTGAACCAACTTTCGACGTCAATCAGAACCTTCCTTGGCATAAGAAAGAACAGCTAAAAGCTCTGCTCCTGCAATACAAGGACTGCTTCTCGTCGTCGTCGTCAAAAGTTCGACAAACCCCGGTCGCCAAGCACCGCATCATAACCGACGAATATGTCCGCCCACTCCGTCAGAGCCCGTACCGAGTTTCGGCGCGCGAACGCGAGGCCATAAGACAACAAGTCGACGAAATGCTACGCGACGACATCGTCCAGCCGTCCAAGAGTCCGTGGGCGTCCCCCGTGGTGTTAGTGAAGAAGAAGGATGGAACCCTACGTTTCTGCGTCGATTATCGTCGCCTCAACAAGATCACGAAGAAGGACGTATACCCTCTCCCACGGATTGACGACGCCTTGGATCGACTCTACAACGCAAAGTATTTTTCGTCGATGGACCTCAAAACCGACTACTGGCAAATCGAAGTCGACGAGAGAGACCGGGAGAAGACTGCCTTTATAACACCAGACGGACTGTTCGAGTTCAAGGTCATGCCGTTTGGTCTTTGTTCGGCACCTGCGACTTTCCAACGGGTCATGGATACAGTAATGGCAGGCTTGAAGTGGCAGACTTGCCTCGTCTATTTGGACGACGTCGTTGTGTTTGCCTCAAGCTTCGAGGAACACCTCCGGCGCCTTGAAACAGTTCTTCAAGCTATCAAGACCTCCGGACTCACGTTGAAGCCAGAAAAGTGCCGCTTCGCATACGAGGAGCTCTTGTTTTTGGGCCATGTCATCAACAAATCTGGAGTGTGCCCTGACCCACAGAAAACGGCGGCCATCACTGACTTTCCTCCGCCCGCCGACAAGAAGGCAGTGGGTAGATTTTTTGGCCTGTGCGCCTATTACAGGCGCTTCGTCAAGGACTTTTCACGGATCGCCGAGCCACTGACATACCTCACGAAGGCCGACGTCGAGTTCAAGTGGGAGACGCCGCAAATCGAAGCATTTGAAGAACTGAACCGACGCCTGCAATCGCCGCCCATTCTTGCGCATTTCGACGAAAACGCCGATACCGAAGTCCACACCGACGCAAGCAGCGTAGGACTCGGCGCCGTGCTTGTGCAGAGGACTGACGGAATAGAAAGGGTTGTAAGTTACGCTAGCCGGTCGCTATCGAAGGCGGAATCAAATTATTCCACAACAGAAAAGGAGTGCCTCGCCATCATCTGGGCTACATCAAAGTTTCGCCCCTACCTCTATGGCAGGCCCTTCAAAGTTGTAAGCGACCACAACGCCTTGTGTTGGCTAGCTAACTTGAAGGATCCTTCAGGTCGCCTCGCACGATGGAGTCTGAGACTTCAAGCATTCGACATCACCGTCGTCCACAAGTCCGGCCGAAAGCATTCTGACGCCGACTGCTTGTCTCGCGCCCCCGTCGAACCGCCGCCACAGGACGACCAGGATGACGACACTTTCTTGGGACCCATCAGTGCCGACGAATTCGCTGAACAACAGCGAGCCGACCCGGAACTAAGGAGCCTAGAAGGCAAGACCGTCACTGTGCCGAAGGTGTTCAGGCGAGGATTGGCGTCGTTTTTCTTGCAAAACGATGTTCTTAAAGAAGAACTTTTCGCCTCTCCGAGCCAACTACCTCCTCGTGGTGCCCTCAGCGTTGCGTCCAGAGGTTCTGCAAGCTCTCCATGACGACCCAAGGGCTGGACATCTCGGTTTTTCCCGCACGCTCGCGAGGATACAAGAAAAATACTACTGGCCTCGCCTCTCTGCCGACGTCGCCCATTACGTAAGGACATGTCGAGACTGTCAGCGACGCAAAACACCGCCGACAAGGCCAGCCGGACTTCTACAGCCGATCGAACCACCTCGCCGACCATTCCAGCAGATCGGGATGGACTTACTTGGGCCTTTTCCGACGTCGACGTCCGGGAATAAATGGATCGTCGTAGCTAGGAACTACCTCACCCGCTACGCCGAAACAAAAGCCTTGCCCAAAGGCAGTGCCACCGAGGTAGCCTGATTCTTCGTTGAGAACATTCTCCTGCGTCACGGTGCTCCAGAAGTCCTCATCACCGACAGAGGCACGTCCTTTACGGCAGAACTAACTCAAGCCATCCTGCGATAGAGCCAGACAAGCCATCGCCAGACCACCGCCTACCACCCGCAGACGAATGGCCTCACCGAGCGCCTAAATAAGACCATCGCCGACATGCTGGCAATGTACGTCGACGTCGAACACAAGACGTGGGATGCCATCCTTCCGTACGTGACCTTCGCATACAACACGGCCGTGCAAGAAACGACGCACATGGCGCCGTTCAACCTGGTCTACGGAAGGAACCCGGCAACGACGCTTGACGCCATGCTACCGGACGTCACCGATGAGGAAAATCTAGACGTTGCCACCTATTTGCAGCATGCCGAAGAAGGTCGACAGCTCGCCCGCCTGCGCATCAAGAACCAGCAGAGGACCGACAGCCGACACTACAATCTTCGACGACGCTACGTCGAGTACCAGCCCGGAGACCGTGTTTGGGTCTGGACTCCGATACGCCGACGAGGACTTAGCGAAAAACTCTTACGTCGCTATTTCGGACCATATAAGATCATCCGACGTATTGGCGCACTGGACTATGAGGTCGTGCCAGACGGCATTTCGCAATCACAGCGGCGCCGCGCACGACCCGAAGTCGTCCATGTGGTGCGTCTTAAGCCTTTCTACGCCCGCTGACGAACTTAGGTACTTTGTTACTTTATTTTTTTTTTCATTATTACGTGTGGTTTCGTTTTCGCTTTCACATTTGTTTGTAGCATCAGGACGATGCTTTTTAAGGGGAGGGTATTGACACGTATAGATGTTTATCTTTCACCGGTGGCCGCTTTCCACCGGCTAACAAATGTTAAACATTATCGCTCGGCGCAGGACGCGCCTGTATCGGAAGTTTCTAGAACGTTATCGATGCTTCTTTCCATTGCCTGTTTCACCGACGCTTATGTTATCTGATTGCATGACTGACGCGAATTCTCTAGAACTTTCTGGAAGACACGCGGGCATCAGGGATTAATCTAGAACCTTCGATGACTCAGATATAAAAGCCGACGCGTTTCGCCGCTGATCAGATTTTCGACGATCGCCGACTGTGTTCGCCGTTATCGTTGTGCTTTGAGTGTACCTTGCTTTTGTGGGCACAGGTTCGCCCAATAAACAACCAGTTTCGTTGTACACAGTTTTACGACTGTTTTCTCCAGCGTCACTACTACGTGACAATATGTACATGTGTACAAACTGGAGCACTGCACGGGCCCAGGCTTAGCGGAAAGCCCGGGCCCGGCCCGGCCGTGGGCCGGACCGGGTAGAGCAGTTTTTTCACGGGCTCGGGCCGGGCTCGGGCACGGCGTGTGCTTTTTGACCCGGGCCCGGGCCGGGCTCGGGCTTTCTGGTGGTGTGCATATAACGTGCAGCGAGTTATTCTCGGGCGTCTCAACTCTGACAAACAAGTATTTTTCGATCTCGGGCCGGGTTCGGGCCGGTTTCGAGCCGGGCCTCGGGCCTAAGGTAAAGGGGCGGTGGGCCGGGCCGGGCGGGTAACGTAGATTATTTCCGGGCCCCGGGCCGGGCCCGGGTCTCGCCATAAAAGTTTTGTTCGGGCTCGGGCGGGCAGCCCAACGTAAAAACGGGCCCGGGCCGGGTCCGGGCTGAAAAAATCGGCTCGTGCAGTGCTCTAGACTACATACGGCTGCATATTCTAGTCGCCCTTCCAGTGCCACTGCCAGCGCAGAGAGATTTTCAAACATGAGATTACTAAAAAAACCACTTGCGCTTTACAATGAGGAACGCATGGTTATGCTGGCGCTTCTATACGCCCACAGAGACGTCGCCATCAACGTGTCCGAAGTTACTGAACGCTTCGCTAAACCTCCCCGCCGAGTAAAGTTTATCGTTTAGATAGCGAAGCAGCAAAAATCAATGCCTGTAAAAATATCTGTTCCTTCACGTTCCTATATAAGCTCGTAATTATGAAAACGTATGGCTGTTCATTAGCTTTTAAAACCACAGAAATTGTCACCGTTTATTGTAACAGTTAGCATGATGATCAAAATCATCCTGGGAATACAAAAATTACGCGGACATCAATAACTAATTTTGACAAACCTTGCTCATTGAAAGCCCGGCACACGCGGCGTTTCCCAAAAACGCACTCGGATGTTGGGCAAATCAACTTGCCGCATCATCGGTGGCTTTCGTTTGTCCTTTTCTTTCCTTTTTAGCTACATGTATTTACTTCTTTTTGAAACGAAGCAATAGCCTTCTTTAACTTTGGGTGCAGAATAATTGTTGCCGCTGTGCAGGCAGTTAAAATACGCATTTTCGTATTGATTTCTGCATTCTTTTTCTCTTATTCTAGCCACATGGTGCTGTCGCGATCCCAGCATGGCCCAAATGCATATCACAATTTCTGAGATCATAGTTTTGTTCTTGTCTGGATCGTCTGTCTTTATACTCGTATGCGTGAATTTTACTATCTGTGACTGCGCAACATGTTTATTTGTCTTGTTTGACGCATTATATACAATGACGTTTCCTTAGATACCTAGATTTATTTCAAACTTATACGTATATTTAAATATCTTGTTGCGAGGTTTTGTGTATACAAGCAGTGAACTTGGTTTCACGCGACACTTTCTTGCCGTTTATCTTGGCATTTGTATATTCAATTCTATCTTCGCATTTCTAATGTATATTTTGCAGAACTTCCGCTTTTTTTATATGTACTCGTTGTTGCAACTATAATTACCCGCCGGGGTGGCTCAGTCAGCTAAGGCGTTGCGCTGCTGAGCACGAGATCGCGGGATCGAATCCCGGCCGCGGCGGCTGCATTTCGATGGAGGCGAAATGCAAAAACGCCCGTGTGCTTGCGTTGTAGTGCACGTTAAAGAACCCCAGGTGGTCAAAATTAATCCGGAGCCCTCCACTACGGCGTGCCTCATAATCAGAACTGGTTTTGGCACGTAAAACCCCAGAAAGAAGAAGAAGAAGTTGCAACTATATTTTCGGTGCAATTACAATATATGACCGGTAACATCTGCTGCTGCGCAATCAATTGCAACGAAGGACAGCGTCATTGAGGTTTTTCCCTGGCCGTTGCATATGTACAAAAATATAAACATGGTTGTTAAATGACAAAGGTTCATCAAAATATTTGTCAACTTGTTCATTTTATGGCCTTTACGTTTTTCATACCAGCTGCATGCACTGCTTTGCTGGTTTCGAACTGATATAGTTCTAAAGTTCGCGTGATATATATATATATATTTTTTGCTGATTAGATACACCAGAAAAAAAATGCGGGAGGATTGATGCCAGCTATTACTGCCACATACGAAGCTATTCTTTTATGAAACAAACACATAATTTGCTTGTCTTGACTGTGCGTAGCGTTAAATAATTCGTTTTCAGCACCTAATATACAATAGCATTGGCAATGGCAATGCAGTTATTATTCATGTATTTGATGCCTCGACAACTTTTATAAGGAGGAGGCCGCGTTGCAACTTGAGCCCCCCCCCCCGAAAAAAAATTCTGGCTACGCCACTGCGTGTATCATTGTGCGCAAAACGACATGGACAAAAGAGGGAACACGTATAACACACACAAAGCGCAATAACAGATTTATTGCGAGAAGACGTGACCTTTTTATACCTTGCCACATGCAGTACAGCGCATGACACCAAGGGCGGAACCACACCGACACAAAAAATCAACACGCGCGTGACGTGCTATTCAAATACGCTATTTCCTTAGCTGATAGGGTGATAGGTGCCATGCTAATACACTTATCTTTTAAAGTTGTTATGCAGTGGGCCTCAATAATGAGTCGTGTCATCTCATTGTTCGACTTTTCAATGATCATGCACTCTTTGAACATTGGTCTACAGCCGCATTCATCACAATGAAGTGCCAGCCACCCTCCCGTCTTATTATTTACGTTGTTAGCATGCTCGCGGAGCCGGTCGTTGATGCAACGGCCCGTTTGTCCGACATAAAAACGCTTACATGATAAAGGTATCTTATATACTACGCCGACACTGCATTTCACCCATTCGTTTTGGTGATTCTTGCCACATGCTTTCTTTTCTTTCTTGTTCGGGTTAGTAATTTTGCAAATTTTTCCAAGCTTATTCGGCGCGGAAAACACGACTCGAACGTTAGCTTTTTGTCCGATCTTCTTGATGTTGTGCGACACTTTATGGATGTATGGAATTACAGTGAACTTTCTTTTTTCTTTCTCCATCTCTTGGGAGGTGGGGACCACGGTGGAGCCAGATGCCCTGATATTCTTAAGTTGCTTCTCAGCTACGGACACTAACAGGTGCCTCGGGTAACCTGCTTCTAAAAGGCGTGAAGTTTGCTGGCCCAAACTTCGGCTCGTCATGTGTGGGCAAGACTTTTCCAGGGCGTTTTTTTTTTTGGCAGAGATTGGCGATTTCCCTTTTTATTAGTTTTGAATGGGCTGATTTGAACGGGAGGGGTTTGTTTGCTCGTGGTTCATAGCTCCAGCACACGTGGTTTTCTTTAAAAGCGAACCTGACATCAAGAAAACGAATGTTGTCTTCAGTTGGAAGTTCATGGGTGATTTGCAATGGATACAGGCATTTCTCTGCGATAGCAAGAACTTTTGCGGATTCTCGGCTAAAATCTGTCGGGTCACACTCTAAAAGAAATAAAAAATCGTCTACGAATCGGAACCCTTTAACCACCTTAGTGGTTCGAAGTTCAGTGACTAACGACTTGTCAAGCTGTGATAAAAATACATTGCTTAGGACTGGTGCTATGCAAGAACCTATGCAGATGCTTTTTGTCTGTAGGTAGTATCTGTCCTCCCATTTGATGAAGGTGGATTTGAGATAAAACTGGAGAAGTTCCAGAAAATGTTCATTTGAAATACCGGACTCATTCTGAAAAGCAACCGCTCCAAATGCGTCAATAGCGTGGTCCACGCATCTTAACAAACCTTTATGTGGTAAACTGTAGTATAGGTCGGTGATGTCAATAGAAAAACCTTTAAGATTTTTCGCTGGGTGTGAGTTAATGAACCGTAACACCTGAAACTGAACTACACCTGAAACTGAAACAACTGAAACCTGAACTACAACCTGAAACGTTAATAAGAATTTCCGGGACGCGCTTGAGAAAAGGCTTATGTAAGAGTAACTGATTATTAATTTTCCATAAATCCCAGTTCATTCGCGAACTTTGACACTGCCGGTTGCCAAAACAAACCGACACCAAACAATGATCACTGAAGAACACAGGGTGCACACTGTAGCCGTATAGTCTAGGGAGGATAGGTAAAGATACATAAATCCTATCAAGCCTTGCATGAGATGTACCTTGAAAATGTGTGTAGCGAAAAGGGACCTTTTCATGATCCCCTACATCAACAAGCTGGTAGTCATGTCATGTCAGACATGTCATGGCATTCAAAACGTCAACACTGGTATCATGGCGTTGCCTTGTAGACGACCGATCCTGACCACTACACACACAATTAAAGTCACCTAAGACAACTAATACACGGTCATTGCTTAAGTGCTGGGTCAATGAGAGAAAATAGTCCTCCCGGTCGCGTGCCTTACTCACGACCTCCTCAATAAACTTCCGACCTGCTCATGCCGACGCTCCCCCTGACGCCAGATTTGCTTTTGCTTGTCTTGTTTTTTTTATTTCGCCAAACTGCCACCGCATGCCGTGGCGCCACCATTTACCACTATCGCTTCGCAATCAGTGCTGTGGCCGCATGTGCTCCGCGTGGTCTGCTTCTTCGGTTGGTGTGGTAGGCGCTTGCCTTTGTGACATTCGGAGTTGATCGTGTGTCACTTAGCGACTGCACAGTCAACAGCATTAGGTTACGGTAGCAGAAACACCGTTTGCCGGAAATGGTGTACTATTCCGTCGCTATCTGCAAGTCGAGCCGGCGGCGGTCAAGAATCGCGACTGGGATATCGTTCCACGAGTTTCCCTGTGACATGTAAAAATTAGTGAAAAAAAAGGATGATGGTATAATGTGGCGGACAGACAGCCAAAATGCATGTCCTTTTCAAAATGGAAATCTGATGAAAAGGGAAAGTTTCTCTGCGCAAGGTTTTCATGGGTAGAGCATCAAAATTAGTCGCACTAAATCATTTAAGTTTGGCTGTTCCTATCACGACATCCTCTATAAACTCCTCTATAAAAAAGTTTATAGAGGAGGTCGTGGTTCGTATACACAACATTCCCATGGATCAGCATAGTGCTCGCAAGAGCTGCAGTTTCTCTCCTGACGCTTTTATTTGAAGCATATTCTTAAGACGATGCAGCAGAAGCAATGATGAACGCGCGGGAGCAGTGCCGATGCGATATCGCGGCAATGCCAGCGAAGCTCGAGCGGTGGCCGTAACCGTGAGAACTAACCGTGTTAGGGATCATTTCAAAAATATTGTAGGCGCGAATAGTCGATGTAGCAACGTAGCGGTACGCCGACAGTTATGTTGCACACTTTCATCCTTAGAAGGTCGCTATTACTATAGGCCCCGACGCGTAAAGCGCGACCGTTCCTTCCGCTCGCTTTTATTTTCCCGTGTGGACAGCATAATAAAGGTAATCTTGAAACTCGAGCTTATGCAGCGGGAATTAATAGGTCATGAAGGTAAACGACTTAGGCGGATGACCGTGTACGTCGTTTATATATATATATATATATATATGTTCATTCGCGCTGCAGAAACTCGGGTTTCTATATCAATGTACCAACTAGTCCATGCACGAATTACCCCATGGGCTAGTTGTATCAACTAGTCAATGGATGTTGGTAGCAGCCAACGAGGCGGCGCTGCACGAAATGAAGCAAGGAAATGAATATAAGGATTGCATTCTCCATGCCATGTGCTGTATATTATTTTGGTTTGTTTGTTGTTGTTACCTACGCGTTCGATCCCGCTGCAAAATCGCTCGTGCAACTGGGTCAGGTAGTCAACATTATTTCGGAGCCCTCAACTACGGTCCTTCTCATGGCCAGACAGTTGCTTTGAGACGTTAAACTCAGCGAATCCGTCAATCTACGCTTTAGAAACACGAAAAACAAACAGAATAACGTGCACAGCAGTGCGCCAGGACCGCCGTGCGCTCAACGCGCGCTACGTCGCATCGTCTGCTGTGGGGGTTAGTTCAGGCGGCACCTGGCGGCACTTTCGGTCTCTACGCAACAGTTTTTAGGCCCGCGCGCCGCCGTAGGGGTGGCGTCAGTGAGCAGGTCGGAAGTTTATAGAGGAGGTCGTGGCCTTACTTGGCGCATACACGCAAAGAAATCTCCAAACATGACCATCCATATTGACATCACACCATACAATGCGCGCTTCCCTATCAGTGCACAGTGCCAACACGTTGCATTGGCGCGTTTTCCTCACAAATATCATACATCCTCCAGAGACACCAATCGCGTGGCTGACACATACTTCGTACTCCGAAAGAAATGGAGCTACAGCAGCCGCTGTGTCGTCATCGGATTCAATTTTTGTTTCCTGAATTGCAATAACATCTAACGCTCGGCTACGCAACAAGTGTACTAACTGACCCTGCTGTCGCTTCCTACGTAAGCCACGGACATTCAGTGTTCCAAACGTTAAGGGGAGGGCGCCCGCCATGATTCCACTACTGAGGCGCAGCGCCTACACGGAGCGCTGCTACCTTTGTTCTGCCTGTCCCATCCCTTTGAGGAGTCGCAGCTACAGCAACTTCTTGAACTGCAGCGGCATCTGCACTCACAGGGGCTCCATGAAGGGGTTTCTTCGCCTTAGCCGCGGCGACCTTTGGCTCTTTCCCAGAGCACTCCAAATCATCTGCCGGCGCTGGACGCTTCTTTGATGTCTCAGTCATTTGAGTATCCTCGGCAGGATGAAGCTGGTCCCGAAATGGTGGTGATTCTGCCCACGTTGCACAATGGTCCTTTTCACGGCTAGTCACTATATGTTCTTCAGTAACCTTCGCTGTAGCTGTGTCAGCAGCCGTCGATATTTGCACTTCCTCAGCCCGGTGGTCTTCAGTAGGCGCTTCGCCAGAGGCATCTACGACCTCACTTACATCCATGAGGTGGTTAACGATGGTGTCATCGTCCACCGGTTTACTGCCACGAAGCTTGTCAGCATACGTGCCAACGCATGCCTCTGCGTTATGACCATAACGGTGGCACTTCGCGCAGCGTGCTGTTTTGCACTGTATTCTTATGTGCCCTACTCTGTTGCATCGAAGGCACAAGGGAGGTCGTCCGGAATCAAAATTAAGCATTGATGTCCGAAGATCGTCCGAAGATGAGGGAGGGAACTGGTAGAGAGGCCTTCTTTGAGCGTGAATTTTACATCACGATTCGTCATATGCCAACTCTCCATGCTCTCGCAACGCCACATTTCTCTGGTTATGGAGTGCACCATGCCATATGGTTCCAATGCTTCAACAATACGCTTCTGTTCTAGGTTAGGAGGGAGCCACAGAAGCTTCATTTTGATGTTCCGGCTTTCTGGGTCGATGACAAGGCACTTCAGCCCTTTGACTAGTAGCTCACCTTTATCGACGAGCTTCTGCTTGGAAAGGATCTTGGCACAGGTGACGAGCCACAGATGGCTCATCTGATGGCCTGCTCCGAGAATGTCCTTGGTATCGAGCACCGAGAGCAGGGTATCACGAAAATCCGGGGCGCGGTACGGCCGACCAGCGAGGTCCGCGTGTAGGAACACTGAGTTGAGAACTAATCCGTACAGCCACGCTTCTAGAGCACGCATTCATACGAACCATATGATTGCGTTCGAGCGCCCTCGGCGAAAAAAAACACCTAGAAACATGGTACGCGCGAGCGGCGCACGGCGGAGCCAGCGGTGGAGCGCTGCGCTTAGGCGCAAATAGAAACATGCATCCTGGAGTGGCCTGAGATGGTGGAGGATGCCTACTTCAAGTAGTTCCACCCCCCACCCTCTATCCCACTGCCCCCTTGCATTATCCCTTGCAAGAAGGATAATGTTTTTCATTCATTCATTAGAGTAGTGATACGACAGGACTGCCTAATGTAATCTGCATGCGAACTTTACGTGCTGATGTGCCTAGTCCCATGTCTGTTGCTCCGTCTATAAAGTAGTTAAAAAAAGTTCATTGTCTGTCTGTCTGTCTGTCTGTCTGTCTGTCTGTCTGTCTGTCTGTCTGTCTGTCTGTCTCTCCGCGTCCGTCCGTCCGTCCGCCGCCGTCCGTCCGTCCGTCGTCCGTCCGTCCGTCCGTCCGTCCGTCCCGTCGTCCGTCCGTCCGTCCGTCCGTCCGTCCGTCCTCCGTCCGTCCGTCCGTCCGTCCGTCCGTCCGTCCGTCCGTCGTCGTCCGTCCGTCCGTCCGTCCGTCCGTCCGTCCGTCCGTCCGTCCGTCCGTCCGTCCGTCCGTCCGTCCGTCCGTCCGTCCGTCCGTCGTCCGTCCGTCCGTCCGTCTGTCCGTCCGTCGTCGTCCTGTCCGTCCGTCGTCCGTCCGTCCTGTCCGTCCGTCCGTCCGTCGTCCGTCGTCCGTCTCGTCTGTCTGTCCGGTCCTGTCCGTCTGTCTGTCTGTCTGTCTGTCTGTCTGTCTGTCTGTCGTCTGTCTGTCTGTCTGTCTGTCTGTCTGTCGTGTCTGTCTGTCTGTCTGTCTGTCTGTCTGTCTGTCTGTCTGTCTGTCTGTCTGTCTGTCTGTCTGTCTGTCTGTCTGTCTGTCTGTCTGTCTGTCTGTCTGTCTGTCTCTGTCTGTCTGTCTGTCTGTCTGTCTGTCTGTCTGTCTGTCTGTCTGTCTGTCTGTCTGTCTGTCTGTCTGTCTGTCTGTCTGTCTGTCTGTCTGTCTGTCTGTCTCTGGGTGATTCCTGAGTAATTCTGGCGGACCCTAGCGCACACAGATTCCACAATTTTGGTGAGCTTGCCAGGATTGGCCTTGCCATTTTGCCGGCTGTTAGATGTACGCAGGGAAACATGGATATTGAGACGCTACACACGATCAGTAAAAACAAGGGCCTAACTGGTTCCGCACTCCAAGAGTGGGTTTACGCGGAACTCGCTGCGCCCGGGCTTAAGTTCACCCCACATACATCGCCATAACCAAGACCCGCGAGCACCGAGTCGGATAGCCCGGATGCGGGCTTGGTTTCCTGAGTGAAGTCCATGGCATCATATAACTGCCTAATGCACTCTGCAAGATAATTGTATTTTCTAATGTGTCTGTAGAACTGACAACTGTGTTAGTTGGTAAAGATTCATTATGAGTACGGCAGCGCAAAAGAAGACGAGGACATGGAAGTAGTCAGGACGGGCGCTAACTCACAGCTGTGCCCAACTACACACAACGCAGCTGAATCATACAATGCGTATGCGCGAATGAAGAGCGGAAAAATTGCAAAAGTGGATGGGAAAAACGCGATTGATAGCGGCTACCTAAAGCTACCTACTCGTCATCCGTCACCTCGTAAACAAAGATTATATGACAACTGTTCTATACATAGCTCACTTGAGCTGTCAGACTTGTAAGTCACACGAAAGCCGAATTTTCACGGGATTATGCTATCATTTCTTTCTTCTTCCTCCTTCTTATTCTTATTACTTCGCTTTTTTTTCTTTTTTCTTCTCTTGTCTCTTTTTATTTCCTTTTTTTTCCTTCAGTGAACGCGGCTGAATTACTTGCAGCATTCCTACATGCTCTGGCGCATACTCAGAAACAATTCAACCTCTTTATTTCTGATGATCACTGAAGTTTTACTGACGCACAACTGTCCCTCTTTTCTAATATTGTTGGCTTCGAGTATAATTATTTTTTCTTTGTCTTTTTGTTGATCTAGTGCAGTATCTCGTCGTACATTCGGATACATCGATATTGTGCGCAGTCGGCAGCCAAGTGCGGATACTTAACCCTGCCTTCTACGTTACTTTGGTGATTTTTTACCTAACATTTGCGCGACGACCCGTCTGTCCAACATACGTATTCCCACACGAAAACGATGTTTGATATACTCCACTAGTAACGCATGAAATGAAAGGGCTTCTATGCTTAACCTCGCACTGCAACTTCTTTCCTGACTGGCTTTCTGCTTTTGTGTTTCATTTAACACATGCTTTAACACACATAACACCACTCTTACATCATAGCGAGACGTCAAATTTTTTTATGTTCTGGGCCAATCTGTGGACATACGGGATTTCGGCGAACTTATCTCGCTCCTCGACTTCCTTATCCTGTCGCCCTCCTTTTTCCTTAACCCCCTTTGCCACCTTTTGGCAAATTTCCGTTATTACAAACTGTCCGGGTACCCGGCATTTTTTACCCCTGTATTCTAGAATGTCCCTCAACTGAACGCTTCAGATCGACTCAAAAAAGGGGATTGTAGGGACAACCCTCGACAAATTGGTTCCCTGCGCTTCGTTGCCATTTCACACGGCAGTTTGTGAGCAGCGTAGCGTCTGCTTCAGTCAAAGGGCGGCGCTTTACGCCACTCGGTGGATTGGAGGAAGAGCTGCCAGTCGAGGATCATTTGAGAATACCTTTCTACTTGCTCAAGAACACTGGCACTTACTCTATCTACACAAGAGCTTAAAACAGCAGCTCACACGACAATACGGCAATTTCATATCTGACAATTCTAGTATGGGCCGAGATAAAATGTAAAAGGGAGTTCTTCGTTCTAGGCAAATATTTTCAGCACACGTACTCCTGGCAAAATTTGAGTGGTGGTTCTAAAAATTGAAGTTGCAGTTCTTTTGGCTATTTGACTGCGAAATTAAGTCCGGAACAATTTTCTTTAAAAAGATGAAGAATGTCCTCCATTCTAATGTTGGAATTTATTTTGAGTAACAGAAGGCAGTCATCGACATACCAAAACATACCCACTACAAATGCCACTCTTTTGGATGTACAACTGATTGTTTAGCCCTACAAACGTTCCCACTGAACGCAAGACGTTTTGTAGCCGTCTTGGACCAGCCAAAATCAACTTGAACGACTACAACTATTCAAGACGGCTACAGAACGCATTTTTATGTACGTCTCGAGGACGTTTTGCGAAAGACGCCGGCGTCTTGTTAAGCTGTTTTAAGCTATCGTCTTGCTAAGACGGCTATAAAACGTTTTGTAAGAACGTCTCGAAGGTACCTGTGCGTATCCTTATCCAGATATATGTATACAATATGCATTTCAGTTCTTTCCGCTGCTTTATACGGTTGTTAGATATCTAGCACCCATACTGGCCTCACAGCCTCTACTTAAAAAAACATGTACATGCATTGCCTTTCCATTGGTCTGTCATTTTACCATCCTGTAAGGTAGCACATTTCCATTAGCTACAAAGGTGTCGTTGCGCTGTATGTCCAGTCGTAGCGTTATACGTATTTCACGAAGAAAAGAAAACATGAAGCAAACGTAAAATATTGTGCTAGATTGAAGTCAGCATACATACAAACCTAAGGCCTTTAACCACGTTGAGAACACAGAAAAAGTCAAAAATAAATCCAAAGGTTATACGTATCCTAAACTTATGAAGCAGACCGTAGGTGGAGACTCCGGATTAATTTTGACCACCTGGGATCTTTAAAATTAAATTATGGGCTTTTACGTGCGAAAACCACGATCTGATTATGAGGCATGCCGTAGTTGGGGACTCCGGAATAGTGGACCAGCTGGTGTTCTTTAACGTGCACCTAAATCTAAGTACACGGGTGTCTTCGCATTTCGCCCCCATCGAAATGCGGCCGCCGTGGCCGGGATTCGATCCCGCGACTTTGTCCTCAGCAGCAGAACACCATAGCCACTGAGCAACCACGGTGGGTCCACCTGGGATCTTTAAGATACACATCAATCTAAGTACACGATCGTTGTTGTGTTTCGCTCCTATCGTAGCCTATCGTACCCGCAGCGCAATGCTATAGCCACTTAGCTACCGTGGCGGGCAACAGAAAAACATGTGCCTACGCTGAGCAGCTGCGCAAATTTAGTGTGAGCGTTAGTTTCACATAGATGAATAGGTGAGTCCGATGATATATTTTTATGGCAGAAGGTTGCACGGGTTTTTACCTGTGCGGTTTTCTGCAGGCTGTCACAATCCGCGTTTTTCGCACGATGCTAGTTCAACCTCCACGCCAGCGCGTTCTTCGGCAGTTTTTCGCTTCTACCGAAATATCGCTCTTGCAAATTCATCATCATCATCAGCCTATATTTAAGTCCACTGCAGAACGAAGGCCTCTCCCTGCGATCTCCAATTACCCCTGTCTTGCGCTAGTGTATTCCAACTTGCGCCTGCAAATTTCCTAACTTCATCATCCCACCTGGTTTTCTGCCGTCCTCGACTGCGCTTCCCTTCTCTTGGTATCCATTCTGTAACCCTAATGGCCCACCGGCTATCCACCCTACGCATTATATGGCCTGCCTAGCTCCATTTCTTCCGCTTAATGTCAACTAGAATATCGGCTATCCCCGTTTGTTCTCTGATCCACACCGCTCTCTTCCTGTCTCTTAACGTTATTCCTAAGATTTTTCGTTCCATCGCTCTTTGTGCGGTCCTTGTTCTCGAGCTTCTTTGTTAACCTCCAAGTTTCTGCCCCATATGTTAGCACCGGTAGAATACAATGATTGTACACTTTTCTTTTCAACGACATTGGTAAGCTCCCAGTCAGGATTTGGCAATGCCTGCCGTATGCACTCCATCCCAATTTTATTCTTCTGCAAATTTCTTTCTCGTGATCAGGGTCCCCTGTGAGTAATTGACCTAGATAAACGTACTCCTTTACAGACTCTAGAGGCTGACTGGCGATCCTGAATTCTTGTTCCCTTGCCAGGCTATTGAACATTATCTTTGTCTTCTGCATATTCATCTTCAACCCAATTCTTACACTTTCTCGATTAAGGTCCTCAATCATTTGTTGTAATTCGTCTCCATTGTTGCTGAATAGGACAATGTCATCTGCAAACCGAAGGTTGCTTAGATATTCGCCGTCGATCCTCACTCCTAAGCCTTCCTAGTCTAAGAGCTTGACTACTTCTTCTAAGCATGCAGTGAATAGCATTGGAGAGATTGTGTCTCCTTGCCTGACCCCTTTCCTTACAGGTAACTTTCTACTTTTCTTGTGGAGAACCAAGGTAGCTGTGGAATCCTTGTAGATGTTTGCTAAGATATTCACGTATGCCTCCTGTACCCCTTGATTACGCAATGCCTCTATGACTGCTGGTATCTCTACTGAATCAAATGCCTTTTCATAATCTATGAAAGCCATATAGAGAGGTTGATTGTACTCCGCAGATTTCTCGATTACTTGATTGACGACATGGATATGATCCATTGTAGAATATCCCTTCCGGAAGCTAGCCTGTTCTCTTGGTTGGCTGAAGTCAAGTGTTGCCCTGATTCTATTGGAAATTATCTTGGTGAATATTTTATACAATACTGAAAGCAAGCTAAAGGGCTGCAAATTAAATACCTACATATGCCGAAAAGCTATAGCTAAAATTGGCGCTATAAGTAGTCATGTACACTGTGGGGGGAGTGCAGCATACCAAGCGTTTCATCTAGACGTGTTCATTTTGCCCAATTATTTGCAACGACAGCACAATGATTCTAGAAGTATACCACATTTCATAGTAAACGTTTCCAGAAATTTCAATATTTCAAAGCTTATTTGCGACGTCTTTGAAATGTTTTGAATGACCCTGCTTTGTATATTTACTTGGAATATTTGTCACATACATAGAAGCGCTAAGTTAACCAATTAGTAACTACACGAAGAACAATATTGCAGTTACCAGGACCGAGCACGGTTGGTCAGCAACTAATGATCAGTGCAGCCATATACAACCGATGCATGGCGGGGGTATTATGCAAGCGTTTACCTAGATTGGAGCGCTTAAAGCGGGCAAGCTTGCTTTAGAAATAAGTTTGCAGTCCACGTGTACTTGTCACTACGTTTACAAGGGCTTTGCAAAAAAAAATCACATTCAATAATTTGCGGTATCTTTCACAGCCGCGTATACTGAATCTATTATGTCTGTTTGGATGTGTTATTAGGTGCAGTTTACAAAATTGCGATATTCGATTAGTATTGCTATGTCACGGAGTTGTAAACTTCATACTTTGCAATCTTCGACACTCTTTCGAAAGACAGCGCCGACATTAAATCAACATCTGCTTCCAGCACATACTTTTACATTTTACATTAAATGCAAAAAACGTCATCGAAATCGGTCTAGCGATTGCCGAGAATGTCGATTTCACCATTCCTGTGTATCCGGAGCTAACGCAGCAAGCATTGCGCATTTCAGTGTGGGCCTCTACTCGAGCGCGTTTCCGAAGTTTCCTTCCTCCGTGCTAACGAAGGTCTAACGGCGCCTCGACTGGCAGACATGGAAGGAGGATGAGATTGGAATTTTCCACTTTCCCCCATGCCCGGCGGCCCTGGCTGCATAGCGCCTCTTCCTCTTCACAACCACTCTCACTCGACGCCTCCAAGTATCACGTGACCGAAAGTCATGAGAGTTGGTTGCGTGAGCTCAACCTCGCTCCGCCATTCTCTCTCCCGACCTGCCTTTCCAATCTTTCTCTCTTTCACATCTTTCACGGCGGGCGGGAAGCGGCGCCGGTTGCTCGGGCAAGTCGGTTCGCACCTTTGTTTTCGATTTGGAACACCCCCAGAGCGTGCTCTCTATTTTGTGTTTTCGATGCGTTAACCAAGGGCCCTTGTTGACCCTCGAAGTACGCGGCGTCGCTTCTTTGACTCGGAAAGCGGATCCTGCCTCATCGATACCGACAAAAAAAAGTAAGTACCGCACGAAAGTGCCTTATTTCTGAGAATTGTTACCCCAAAATGCCCTTTGGATGGGCATGTCACGTTTGCGCGACGCGCTCGAAAGGTATGCTGTGAGCTTGCCGCGGTGTTAAATTAAACGTTGACACATGTTTTTCGCAGATAAAACAATGCTTGCTTTTTGCACATTATGAAAACTATTTCATGCGTTTTCGTGTTTTTCTCGATGATCCTGACAACATGCGAGATATACATAGTTTGCACGTGACGTCATATCCGCCGCCTGCCCCGACCGCCCGCCATCGCTAGGCACCTCGCTACTAGCCGCTGGCCCGCTGCGCTTGTGTTCGGCGTTCGCTTCTATGTGTCAGCGCCGCATGTTTGCTGTCGTGAAAGCTTTGCGGTGGCAAAAGTCAGAAGCCCTGAATTTTAGATGCGGAGCATCTTATAGCGGCGGCCTGTCCCGCGGCGTCGTTGGCGTCGGCGTGGGCGTCCGTCCGCACCTCTCCTCATTCTCTCCACGCCAGCTGTGCGATAACGCCTCACTCCCCCTCTCCCCCTCTCCACGCCATCTGTTCGATAACGCGCTTCTCCCTCCGTGTCTTCATCCGCGCCTCTCTCTCTCCTCCTCCTCTCCGCGCCAGCTACTTATATAAACCCGGTGCATGCGCCGCTGCCTCAGTTGCTGCTTCGGTTTCGTCACGCTGCGCCGTCCGATGCGCTGAATTGACGCCATCGAATCTGTCAACGAACTGTCTGGCACATCTTCAAACAGCAGCAGCCAGTTCATTAACAGAACCGCGAGCACCTCTGAAGACAAGGCTGCGCAGAGAAGAGCTCGCGACGCAGAACGTAAACGTCGGCGACGCGCAGCGGATCCAGATTCAGTTCGCCAACGCGAAGCCGCTTCGAAACGTCAGCGTCGAGCAGCGGATTCCACACTTCGAGAACGCGAAGCCGCTTCGAAACGTCAACGTCGAGCAGCGGATCCTGAGCTTCGAGAACGGGAAGCCGCGTTGGTTCGTGAACGTCGAACAGCAGAACCTGAGGTTCGGGACCGTGAAGTTCAACGTAAACGTACGAAGCGAGCGGCGGAACCCGACCTTCGAGAACGGGAAGCCGCGTTGGTTCGTGAACGTCGAGCAGCAGAACCTGAGGTTCGGGACCGTGAAGTTCAACGTAAACGTACGAAGCGAGCGGCGGAACCCGACCCTCGAGAACGTGAAGCCGCGTTGGTTCGTGAACGTCGAGCAGCGGATCCTGAGCTTCGGCAACGTGAAGCAGCGTCGGTTCGAGAACGTCGAGCAGCAGCACGGCGTTCACGCGATGTGATGGTGACCAACGCAAGTTAACACGTAATAAAAACGTAATAACACCATGTTAACAACGTTAATAACACCGTAATAACAACGTAATTAACGCCGTTATAACGACCGCGATGTTCCGCATCAGCCCATGGTTCCCCTCGGGAAGATGGTGTAATTTTTTTTCCTTTCCTACATGACGAGCTTGTAGGGCCGACGCGGGCTCGCTACGAAGAAAAGGTCGGAATGTGCGACGGCGTGGACCCATACTAGCTGCACGTTGGCGTGGATACCAGTTCAGACCCCGGTGCTTCCGGCTACGACGTACGTGGGTATTATTATCTTTTCCCGTCCACGAGCTACGTCACGCTGAACGAAATAAGGGCTTACAAATCGCTGAAGGCGCACAATTGCTTCAAGAGCGGTTGGGTGAGGAAGGTTGCAGCGAAGCGCCTGTCGTCGGGTCTTACCATCGTCCTCGGCGTGGTGAGTCAATGAAAGCATATGTTCCTTGGCGTGCGGCAGAGAAAACTATCTGGGTATATTTGGTGTGCTGCTCCATTCAAGGACAGCTTTGTTGCCACAAAGGTTCACCTATATGCACTTTTCCCCCAAGCTTCAAAACGTGTGTTCGCTTCTTTCTGCGAGTTTTGGTTTACAGTTCGGTGCATGTCCGTGCATGTGAATTTTGTTGCGTTAAATAGAAGTAGCCCATTATATTGAAAGCATGCAGAAATTCAAATATTGCTTAGCATATCGCTAAGCGAAGCACACATACCAAGAAATGACGGTGCGAAGCAGTTTGCAGGCCGTTAAAAAACATGTCTGGTTTTCCGTGCTAAAATCACGATCTAATTATGAAACACGCGGCAGTGGAGGGTTCCCGGATAATTTTGACCGCCTGGCGTTCTTTAACGTGCACTACAACACACGTACACGGGCGTTTTTCAGAGCCGTTAAAGCGGCCATGCGTGTGCGAGCAGGCAATCACCAACCAGTACAGGGGATTCCGCTGCCGCCCTTTTACGATCATGCGTGATGTGCCGTGTTTTGGCGTTTTTCGCCCGAAACAAAGTGACGACACCCACGTTGTTCAGGTCCTTCCTATTTATCCGGGAAAGCCACAGGCACCGACGTTTCTCCGACAGCAATTCTTGTGCGTTCGCACTGCCATGTTATTACTTTTGGTGTGGACTTACGCCCGGTTCTGCGTAGCTCGGCTTCGCGGCAGTGGTACTTCTTGTGCAGCAACCGAAAATCGCGAGATTGGCATCATCACGACGCGAGAAGGAACTTCGGATCAACAAAGCGTCGGCGCGCGCAGCCTGCTGCAGCACGCTTCCGCAGGAGCGCAGGTGCCTAAAGATGGCGGACAGGCTCGCCGACCGGTGCGGAAGTGACGCACGTGCAAACTATGTATAGTACTACACTGACAAATTTAATTCCTAATTATATTGCAGTCATCCATGGTCCATGAAATGCGTTCGGGACAGTTAGTGTCCCTGTGGGGGCGAAATGCTATAACATCCGTGTACTTAGATTTAGGTGCACGCTAAGGAATCCCAGGTGGTCCAGATTATTCCGGAATCTGCCACTTTGGCGTGCCTCATAATCAGATCGTGGTTTTGAAGCGTAAAACCCCATAATTTAATTCTTTAAACGTTAAGGAGAGTTAATTACTCATCACAGGCTTATAACAGCTGCTGCTGTATGCATGCCGAAACTTTATGGCTTCAACTAGTGTCGCCCGTTTGGCGATATAGAACTACGCTGCTTGCTCTTCCAGTGGCCCACCATTCCCGCATTGTTGGCGATCACGAACGCGATCAGGCAAACTTGCGTAGCCAACATAATTTGTTCGGCATGTTTATTGTCATTCAATTCCTGGCTGGCGCGATGGCGCCGTTCAAAAATATTCCCTCCTCGAATCTTCATCCCCATTGTTCTCGCGGAAAATCGCGCGCTTGCTGTTAAGCCCAGATCACACGTACGCTTGCGGCGCGTAAGCTCGCGTATACGCGCCCTGTACCTGCCGCGCCTAGCGAGGTATGGCGGTTTGCATCCACAAATACGCGCGACAGCGCGCGCCCACTCGGCCTCACTCGTTGACGCCTTGGCAGACGCCACTTCGTATTTCGTTGTTGACAGTGTTTCAAAATGCTTCGATATCTATAAACGTAATTGTTATATTTCTAAAGCTGTTAGATAAGCACAAAAAGTGAAGAAGTAGCACTTTCTTGCATGGTATAAATCTGCTTAACTGAGAGTTGAATGTACCGCGCCGCGCCGTCGCTGCTTCCATCAGCCAGGCGCGCCGACGCGAGGCAGCCCAGGCGCGCGATAACTGAGAGGAGCTGATCATCGAGATCGCTCCGCGTTTCGACGCGTACGAGCCGTGCCGCACCGTCTGCGCATGCGTGGGCGCGCTGACGCGAGCTTGCGCCCGTTACCAAGCGTACGTGTGGTCTGGGCTTTACGTGTTACTGCGCTTGCTTGCAACGTGTTACGTTTCAACTCGTATTGTACTGGTTGCGTGTGACCCACCTGTTTTTTATTGCGATAGCAATTATATGGACCCTTCTACCGGATTTCTGCCGTCGCCGTCGCCGTGAGGTTGCCTATAGATAAAATCTTCGCCGCGCGCCGTATGCCCGAGCGGAAGCGTGCGGGGACGCGCGCTATCACGGAGAGCGAACGCACTCAAACACCCACGCGCAAGCAAGTAAGTGGGAAGCCAGCGCCGGAGGGAGCGCGGGGGGGGGGGGGGGGAGGGGGGCACTTCTACGCTGCCAACAACCGCGCTCGTCGCTCGTCCGCACCGTCTCTTATCTCCACACGGCTCTGACCTTTATGCGCCGTGCATTCGCCGCTCAGTTTCCGTTGAAGCGATAGACCGCACGTACCTTCGCCCGCTGCTGCGGCGTGTATATGCGCTTGCTGCCAGCGTTTTGACAGTCGTTGTCTGCAGTCATTCAGTGTGATCTATTCATGTTTGTTTGTGCGCGCTCACACCACGCTTGTTCAATCACTTAGTAATTATCGGGCCACATTTTCCAACGCACGCTACACATGCAATGCTGCCCGGGTCGGCAGTGCAGCGCTACAGGTGTGTCCCTTCGCACGCGCTGCCCACGGGAAGCGCTTCTCATCAACACCACCGTTTCACACGCGCCTCCTCGTGGTCATCGAGTCTCTCTTCATGACGGTCTACTTACGCCGCAGCACACCTGCTTACTTAATCAGCTCATGTTTACTACAATTAATATTGCTACCAAAGCCGCTCACCTTACTTCGTATGACATTGCTGTGTTGCTATCGCATTCATTGCTTCGCCCTTAGGGCGAAACTGACATTTTTTTTCTTTTCATTTGCGTTTAGTGACGGTGATGTAACTGCGCATTCGGTCGAGCTACAGTCACTCACGCTTCGAATCTATTGATTGCTGGTTGGCACTTCTAAAAAGAATGTCGCAGTTTCACCCGAAAGGCGAAGCAGCAATTGCGATAGCAACTTAGTAGAGATCTATACGGAGTAAAGATAGTAGTTTTATCAGCTGTATAAACTTGGACATGCAACAGCACCAGCAACGCGCCGAACTGTTGTCGACGCCGTCGCCGTTTTGCCCGCGTTAGCACCGAACGCGCGCGGCGTTGCATAGGTGATTGTTGCCAGGGCCTCTGGGGGCGGCTCGGAGGTTTTCGACGAGATCAGAACGGGAAACTCGACGAGCAGCGTCGGAAGTCTTTACCACCTTCTCGCCTCGAAACGTTTTATTGCGATAGCAATTATATGGACACTTCTACCGGATTTCTGCCGTCGCCGTCGCCGTCGCCGTGAGGTTCCCTATAGATAAAATCTTCGCCGCGCGCCGTATGCCCGAGCGGAAGCGTGCGGGGACGCGCGCTATCACGGAGAGCGAACGCACTCAATCACCCACGCGCAAGCAAGGAAGCGGGAAGCCAGCGCCGCAGGGAGCGCGCGAGGGGGGGGGGGGGGGGGGGGGCGCACTTCTACGCTGCCAACAACCGCGCTCGTCGCTCGTCCGCACCGTCTCTTATCTCCACACGGCTCTGACCTTTCTGCGCCGTGCATTCGCCGCTCAGTCACAGAACACCCATACAAACTTAGAGAAGGGAAACTGTACCTTCCACAGTGCAACGGAAATAAGCGTAGCTGGTGGCGTTGTGAACTAAAGTATGCGACCGAGAGATGGCGCTGGCAGAACCGAAACTAATATCATCATCATTACGCAGTGAGCAATATGACCGCTACGGTAGCGGTTCGTAGGGCTCGTCGCGCTGCTCGCTCGCTGGTTTGGGGCGTTTTGTTACCGCTTTCGGGGCGGCATTCGTGTGTACTGTACTCTAACATAACTACAGATATCTTCATTATGTCGCCAGGTGACCGAGAGGCCTCAACTGGCAATAAAACACTTCAAACAAGTAAGCTCACATTGTTTATTGTCAATGGTGAATGAGGCAGTACATGCTCACAATTTTCGTACAGCTCAGGTGGACTTAATGTTGTCCGTCACTGAGTTTACAACATACAGAAACACAGATAACCATCTATTTATCGGGACCCAAAGCTGAAATCGAGCGAAGTTTTCTCATCGTGTTCTGCGTGCCGTAAAGCAGGGAGAACGAAGGTTCAGACAGTGATATTTATACGTAGCTACCCTCGTACTTGTATTGCGTACAGTGCTGCTTGACGTTTTATATTCTCTGCGTTCGACGATTTCAGCTAGATTAAAGGAAGGAACACAAAAAATTGCTCGGCAAAAATGTACTGTCGGCAAGATAAGCTCGAGCTGCAATGTCTCATTGCTCTCATAACACATTGGCGAGAGGCACGAAGTGTAAGGGGGGGGGGGGGGGGGGGCGTTATGCTAAATTTTACATCACATTTTCTGCTCTTGATATTTTTCTGCTGCACATATAGTGTTCAGGTGCGGCAGCAAAGGCTTTGACACAAGTGGAGTACTTGTAAGGAAACCAAGGAACGCTAGAGACAGCAGAGCTTACAAGGACTTCTGGAAATATTGTGTGAATAAACAAGGACACTATATCAACATATAAGCGAGCCCAATTAATGCTCACACATCCTTGGAAAATGGAATTTGTGGTTTCATGTTGAAAAAGAATCTCGGTATATGTATTCAAACACAGCAAAGAGATTGCAAGGAGATGAGAGTAACAGGTGAGCAAGGGAAGCCTCAGCTTGGAGCCAGCGTTTCACCAAGCAAACATATTTGTGAGGGCCAAGACGAAGACAAGTTCCCACGCTGAGGTTTCCCTTGCTCGTTCACAGTTGATTAGCTGAATGTTAAGCTGAACTTATTCTGCGAGTACATTTCAAAATATTTTTGGGAGCACACTGTGCGCAGGTTTTGTCATCTGCTGTTTGAAGAGAAAGAAAATTTGCTTTTAGTGATTTCTCAAGTTTGTGAAGTGTGAAATAGGCTGGCCGGTTGTGTGAGCTTGCCTTTTCTAGCTATCTCTTATGGTGCAGTACTAGCCTAGTTATTGATTTCATGCAAACTGTATAAGAGCCTTTTGTAGTAAACAAATGTAAAATCATGCACATTTCCAGATCTAATTTTAATCCTAGCGCTTGCCATGCTAACGTTCCCTTAGATTTTGTCATGTCATATAAATATCTCGGTGTAACAAATAACTTAAATTGGACCTGTACTGAAGAAGAACGAGCAGTATGCACTGCTTCAAGAAAGACGACGACGACGAGTTGGTCGAAGCCGTGTGCCTGTGTTGCCTGCGCTGTGTAACCTCTCGTCTCGTTGCAGTGCTCTACGCTCTAATTAATTAAACTAGAGTGCCTCTCTACATTTGGTGGAGGTGCTGGGCCCTTTACCGACCTGGAACTCCGCAGCCGGACGCTCCCTCTCGTCTCTGCCATGCCTGAGGACGCCGAGCAGCCCGATCCTCCGCAGGCATCGCCTGTTGTCTGCTCCGGTGCCCTACGCCACCGCGATCCTCCTGTCTTCAGTGGCGCCGACGATCATGACGTCGAGGATTGGCTCTCCTCATACGCCCGCGTAAGTGCGCATAACAAATGGGACGACAAGGATAAACTGACTAACGTCAACTTCTATCTTTCTGGAGTCGCTCATCTCTGGTTCCGGAATCATGAATCCGACCTTACCACCTGGACTGCTTTTACTAATTATTTCAAAGAGGTCTTCGGTCGCCCTGCTGTGCGAAAGCTTCGTGCGGAACAACGCTTGCGTGGTCGCGCTCAGCAAAAGGGTGAAAACTTCACCAGCTACATTGAAGATGTCGTTGACCTTTGTCGGCGCATCAACCCCACTATGCCAGAAAGTGAAAAGATAAAGAATGTCATGAAAGGCATCGACGATGATGCCTTCCAGATGCTCTTGGCGAAAAATCCTCGAACGGTTGACGAGGTGATCACCCTGTGCCAGAGCTACGACGAGCTCCGCAAACAACGTCTCACTACGCGCCGAGCTGCCGCGCCGGACGACACGATTTCGGCCCTCACCGACAGTTTCAATGCTGCTCCCGCCCACTCCGCGTTCCTCGACCAAGTCAAACAATTTGTTCGAGAGGAAGTCGCGCGTCAACTGTCCCTTTTGCCTGCTACCCGGTCGTCTGAGTCCTCCTTGTCTCCGGAACTACGTCGGGTCATACACGAACAAGTGAGCGACGCACTACCTCTCGCTCATCAGCCCCCTCCAGCGCCGGTTCCGCTCACGTACGCTGCCGTCGTTGCCCGTGCAAGACCTCCGCCTGCGGTTTCACACTACACGCCCACAAGCGGCTTCTACGCGTCGCCTTCTGCAGCTGCAAACTACGTGCCCAGAAGCGACTTCTGCGCGCCTCCGCAGCCCCTACGCCCGGCTCAACATTGTGCACCCCAGCCTGGGCCCCCTGTTCACAATCCGTGGCGTACCCAGGACAATCGGCCGATCTGCTACGCGTGTGGCTTTGCTGGCCACGTGGCACGATTTTGCCGCCGGCGGGGTTGGTACCCTCCCGATACTGCGAGACCACAAGGGAATACACCTGACTCTCAGCCCCGCTATGTTCCACCTGTTCCGCACTTCGCTTCCTCGTCTCCTGCTCCTCGAAGTTTCACCACTCGTCGGTCTCCCTCTCCCCGTCGACGTTCCCTGTCCCCCCTTGTCCGTCGCCCCCCCCCCCGCTGTGGAGGAAAACTAAAAGGCGCAGTTCCGGAGGCAAGAACTGCGATCTCATCGAACTGCTCCAGCCCTCGCTTATCCCCTGCGAACGTCATTGAAGTTTATGCGGAAGGTATCGCTGTTCACGCGCTTGTCGACACCGGTGCCGCGGTGTCAGTGATTGCCGACCAGCTTCGCCGTACGCTCCGAAAGGTCGCGACGCCGTTTTCCGCTATTTCGCTACGTACAGCAAGCGCTGAGCCAATTGAGCCTGTAGGAACTTGCACCGTCCGTGTCGCCATACAAGACAGTTTATATCACATTGAGTTTGTTGTTCTTCCCCGCTGCTCTCATGCCATCATTCTAGGATGGGACTTCCTCTCTTCTAATCGCGCAGTTATTGATTGTGCCCGTGCAGAACTTGCGCTGACTCCATTTTGCGGAAGTCTTTCTGAAGATTTGCCTCTTTCTTCTGCTAGAGTGTTCGTCGCCGCCGACACCGATATCCCTGCTTTCTCTTCCGCCCTTGTGCCCGTTTCCTGTGCTGCTTTCTACGATTCCACAGTTCTCTTCACGCCATCGAAACTTGCTGCACGCCGTCATCCCTTCTTGCTTCCCTTCGCCATCCTTCCCATTCGCCAGAGCTCCAGCGCACTTTACGTTACGAATCCGTTTTCGTGTCCATCAAGCCTACGCCATGGCGAGTGCCTCGGGTCTGCTGACGAATTCGAGCCGAACTTTCTCTACGATGTGCCTGATGACTCGACTCCTCTTCAGGTTGACGCCATGGCTCTTCCTGTCTCTACGTCTGAGCCAGCATGTGACAGAACGTTTGCTCGGTGTATTGATCCGCAGCTCACTCCGAGTCAGCGCGCGCAGGTCGTCGACCTCCTTACCCGATTTCGCACTTCTTTTGACCACCAACAACAATTTTTAGGGCGTACAGCTACAGTCGTTCATCACATCGACACCGGTAGCCATGTCCCACTACGACAGCGTCCATACCGTGTGTCCGCGACGGAGCGCCGTGTCATCGACGAGCACGTAGGCGACATGCTTCAACGCGGCGTGATACAGCCTTCCCACAGTCCTTGGGCCTCTCCAGTAGTGCTGGTGAAAAAGAAAGATTGGACAATTCGTTTTTGTGTGGACTATCGACGCCTGAACAAAATAACCCGGAAAGATGTCTATCCTCTCCCCCGTATCGACGACGCACTAGACTGCCTCCAAGGCGCTGAATTCTTTTTGTCCTTAGACTTACGATCTGGTTACTGGCAAGTCCCGGTGGCTGAGTCAGATCGCCCGAAAACGGCATTCGTTACGCCTGACGGCTTATATGAATTTACCGTGATGCCCTTTGGCCTGTGCAATGCGCCTGCCACATTTGAAAGAATGATGGATAACATCCTCCGCGGCCTCAAATGGCAGACATGCCTTTGTTACCTCGATGACATTGTCATCTTTTCCCCGGACTTTTCTTCTCACCTGCTCCGACTCGAACGCGTTCTCACTTGCCTCGCCGATGCTGGACTCCAGCTCAACATCAAGAAGTGCCGCTTCGCCGCCCGACAGCTAGTCATCCTTGGCCACGTTGTTTCGAAAGATGGTGTGCTTCCAGATCCTACCAAACTCCAAGCAGTCGCCGAATTCGCACGACCACAGACCACCAAAGAACTCCGCAGCTTCATCGGATTGTGCTCATACTTTCGCCGTTTCATCCGCAACTTCGCCACCATAATAGCGCCTTTGACGCAGCTTCTCGCGGGTAACCACGACCTCTCGGCCTGGTCGCCACTTTGCGATGCCGCATTCACGACGCTGCGTCGTCTTCTAACCTCACCCCCGATTCTCCGTCATTTCGACCCCAGCGCACCGACAGAAATTCACACGGATGCTAGTGGTGTCGGCATTGGCGCTGTTCTTGCGCAACGAAAGACTGGCTTCGATGAATACGTCGTTGCTTACGCCAGCCGCGCTCTGACGAAAGCGGAAGCCAACTATTCCGTTACAGAAAAAGAATGCTTGGCTATCATTTGGGCCATAACTAAATTCCGCCCTTACCTCTCGGCCGCCCATTCGACGTAATAACTGACCATCATGCCCTCTGCTGGCTGTCGTCCTTAAAAGACCCTTCAGGTCGACTCGCTCGATGGGCGCTCCGCCTCCAAGAGTACGACATTCGAGTGCTGTACCGCTCTGGCCGTAAACATACGGACGCGGATGCCCTGTCCCGCTCCCCTGTGCCAGGCCAGCCCAATTATTCGAAGGTACCGATATGCGAGTCCTCTCTCACCGCCACGGACATGCTTTCGGAGCAGCAGAAGGATCGATGGATTGTCTCTATGCTGGCTTTTCTGTCCAACCCATCAGCGCCTTCTTCTGACCGTACACTGCGTCGCCAAGCACACCACTTCGCTGTTCGTGACGGGCTCCTTTACCGCCGTAACTACCTCTCGGATGGCCGCAAATGGTTACTCGTGGTCCCACGGCATCTACGTTCGGACATATGTGCAGCGTTTCACGATGACCCGCAATGCGCGCATGCAGGAGTACTAAAAACGTCCGCGCGCCTGCGACTCCGTTATTACTGGCGCGGAATGTACCGATTCGTCCGCCGATATGTGCGCTCCTGCCTCGCTTGCCAACGCCGCAAGACTACCCCTTGTTCCTCAGCTGCCCCATTGCAACCTTTGCCTTGCCCAGGACGCGCCTTTGACCGCGTCGGAGTTGATCTTTACGGGCCCCTGCCGAGTACTTCAGACGGCAACCGCTGGGTGATTGTGGCAATAGACCATCTAACGCGTTACGCGGAAACTTCGCCTCTGCCCAGCGCATCTGCGCGTGATGTTGCATGGTTCCTTCTGCGTAACATCATACTTCGCCATGGAGCCCCCAGAGAATTGCTCAGCGACAGAGGCCGTGTGTTTCTCTCTGAGGTTATAGAAGCCCTACTCAAGGAATGCCACGTAATTCACCGCACCACTACTGCATACCACCCGCAGACTAATGGGATGACTGAGCGCTTTAACCGTACTCTTGGCGACATGTTATCCATGTACGTCGCATCTGACCAGACCAATTGGGACCGCGTTCTACCCTTCGTGACGTATGCTTACAACACCGCCACACAGACCACTACAGGGATTTTCCCCGTTCTTCCTTCTTTACGGACGCGAGCCTTCCTGCACAATGGATACCATCCTCCCGTATCGCCCTGACACAACGGAGTCTACTGCCCTGTCCGAAGCTGCTGCACACGCGGAAGAGTGCCGACAGCTCGCCCGCACATTTACTACGGAAGACCAGCAGCGACAGAAGCACAGTTGGGATATTCCCGCCTCTCCTGCACCCTATGCCCCTGACTCACTAGTCTGGCTTTGGGTTCCCGCCACCAGCCCTGGACTTTCAGCGAAACTCGTTTCCAAGTACCAGGGTCCCTACCGTGTGGTCAGTCAAACGTCTCCTGTGAACTACATGATAGAACCCCTTGAGCCACCTTCGGATAAGCGCCGCCGAGGGCTCGAAATCGTGCACGTTCAGCGGCTAAAGCCTTATTTCGACCCCCCTGTGCTCTCCTGCCCGTAGGTCGCCGGGACGGCTCCTTTTCTCCGGGGAGATAATTGTACTGAAGAAGAACGAGCAGTATGCACTGCTTCAAGAAAGACGACGACGACGAGTTGGTCGAAGCCGTGTGCCTGTGTTGCCATGCGCTGTGTAACCTCTCGTCTCGTTGCAGTGCTCTACGCTCTAATTAATTAAACTAGAGTGCCTCTCTACAGACCAATACTATAGAGTATGCCATTAGCAGTGCTAATCACATGCTCGAGTACTTATGGAGCAACTTTTCCAAAGCACTGTCCTACTTTAGAACTACAGCTTTACAAGACTAATTCGCTAGAAACTTGAATATGCATCTGCAATATGGGATGCCAGTCGCGTTAATCTTATTACTTCACTTGAACTAGTACACAGTAACTCTACTCCGTTTCATTATTTCTAATTATAACCGTACCGCAAGTATAACTTCAATGTAAAACTGGCCTAGCACTCATTCCACTAGCTAATCGCCGGAAAGTCGGCCATCTTTCGCTATTTCATAAAATTTTCTGTCGCACCACACTTCATGACGAATTCATACTGCGGCCTCAGTGCATTTCAAACTGAGTCGATCATCGCAGTAAGGTAGGAATTGATTCATGTAACACGAAGTCTTTCTTTCATGCCCCGTACATCTCAGAAATGGAGCCACCAAGTATCGTAGCCATCACAGATAACAAACTTTTTTTGCAAAACATTAGCTAACATTGTATAATCCGGAGAATCATTATGTTACAAGAACTCACTGCACTTGTTTGTTTTACTCTACTACTTTGTAACCACTCCCCTCTTTAATGCCTGTGCCCCTGAGGGTACTTTAAGCAAAAAATAAAATGAAGAGTGACTACCAGAGTTTCAGTCAACATGAAGTGTCATTTCCTTAAAATTGCATTAAGTGTTTTTGATCATTTTAAAATTCTTTGCATTTTCATGTATCAAATTATCGTTGTGAGGGAGCATGTGATACTTTGTGGTACTAATGCCCGTCAAGTTGATTTGCAAAGAGCACATGACAGAGTTTGTGCATTAGCAAGTAGGAGCTTGCTACATTGTTTCTGTTCTGGTCGTCATGGCTATAATGACTGCAAAAGAAACAAGTTGGGACTCAACATGTTACTTCTCCGATTGTCATAAAGCGCCCTTAAAAGCAACTAAGCTTGTATGTCAAATTTCTCATTCCCGCTCAGTATGATACAGAACTGTAGACTGCTGTTTTCCTAATAGGGCTCACACCTCTCTATCTGGTAAACTTCCAAACATTTCATAGTGAGGCACGTAGTTCAAGAGGAACCTGTTGTCATTATGGTGATGGTTGAGCATCTTGTGGCTTAGCGTGGGCAGCTTGCGGACCAATAATGTCTCCTTTGTCCGTCTTCCTGAAAAGAGAAATGACAAAGCCATGACACACATGCAAGCAAAAAATGGTGAAACAAAAGTTAGTCCTATAAATGAAGAAAAATCACGGTTCTAGTTGAAGTGTTCAGAAACATACCCTGTGAGGATTCTGGCCCTTGATGTTACTTCCAGTGGAGACACGTTCACGGTTGACTTCTATGTCCAGAGACAATAGAGTCCAAAGCGATGACTCCAAATATGAGCAGCGTCTTGGAGGCTGGAGTAGAAAGAAAAAAGAGCCTCAATTACTATGGTGGAAGTGTGCGTGAGTTTGTGATTCATGTATGACAGAGAACAGTGCACGAAACGCTCCATGACAGAAAAACGCACAAACACACACACACACACAACACTGTTTTGAGTGTGCATTTCTTTCAGTGGTGTCCTCGTGCGGGCTGTGCTTAGTCAAGTCTCGATTAGATGACAATTGTTTCTGCCAGATACTAGTAATAAACACAGTCATTTTGTTATGTCTCAAATGCAGTTAATCTAGCTGTATCACCAGAAGTACACTTGTCACTAATGTGCAGTGAATTTATCGCGGTGTATCATTTATGCAGAAACGGCCAAAACTTTATTATTTATGCTGTACTCATGTTAGCAATTTTAGCAACTTGGCAAAGTAGCAAGAGCCTCGTTTTAATTGCTTTGGAAGGGCAATGACCTTATAATTATTACTATTTTATACTTTTAAGAAATGACGACAGGAATCTGCTCTATCCGCCTCGCACGCAAAGTAATTCAAAGTTGAAAATGCGAAGCACTGCTTTTTTACTCACCGGCGCACAAGCCCAGGGGCTGCAAAGTTAATCCGCTTTCGTGGGTAGTCTTCAAGCAGACTGTGCTCGGTTCCAGCGATGAATTTTCGTGCTGGCCAGCACTTTTTTTTCGAGCAACCAGACGCAACGCGGCCAGACGCGGCAGATCACAAACGGCGGAAGCCGTGCATGCAGCCGCCAGTGAAACGCCGCAGCTGATAAAGTTCACCGTCTTTAAACACGTTCGCTTGGTAGCAGCTATCGAATGTTGGACGCATAAACTGGCTGAGGTATTATTGATATCTAATGAAAATGAACCTGCGTGATGCTGCTCAAAGGAAACGACCACCCCGTTCGCAAATATAACCGCCGTACAATTTGAATCGATACACGGCACGGACTGCAATCGATACCAGTGGGCTGCCGCTGATCACATGTCAGTGAGGCCTCAAAACCTTTATTCAAGTAACAAAGCACGGACTTTAATAACAGAAGTCCAATAAAAACAATAGACTGCTTATTTTGTAAAAAAAATGACACTGTAACTGTGTTTGTCGGTTACTATATGTACATTAATAGCTCAAATGTTGAGTCGTGTTGAGCGCCCCTAGCAGAAAAAATACTAAAGTATTCGACCAAATTACAGTAGCTCCACTTGCGCGCTTATGCTGGAACGCGCCGCGGTTGATTTTTCGCCCTCTGTGGCCATTTGGTGAACTCGAGAGTTTCCGGGGCCTGGCTCAGTTTCCGTTGAAGCGATAGACCGCACGTACCTTCGCCCGCTGCTGCGGCGTATATATGCGCTTGCTGCCAGCGTTTTGACAGTCGTTGTCTGCAGTCATTCAGTGTGATCTATTCATGTTTGTTTGTGCGCGCTCACACCACGCTTGTTCAATCACTTAGTAATAGTCGGGCCACATTTTCCAACGCACGCTACACATGCAATGCTGCCCGGGTCGGCAGTGCAGCGCTACAGGTGTGTCCCTTCGCACGCGCTGCCCACGGGAAGCGCTTCTCATCAACACCACCGTCTCACACGCGCCTCCTCGTGGTCATCGACTCTCTCTTCATGTCGGTCTACTTACGCCGCAGCACACCTGCTTACTTAATCAGCTCATGTTTACTACAATTCATATTGCTACCAAAGCCGCTCACCTTACATCGTATGACATTGCTGTGTTGCTATCGCATTCATTGCTTCGCCCTTAGGGCGAAACTGTGACATTTTTATATAAATACGCATTTGGTGCCGTAGCTAAATGTCGCCTCCCCTCCCTCCCTCCCGTCCCCCCACCGCCTTTCGCGCGACGGAATAATCGCGTTTGCTCTCTCTCTCTCTCTCTCTCTCTATATATATATATATATATATATATATATATATATATATATATATATGCGTTTGCTCTCTTTCTATATATATATATATATATATATATATATATATATATTGTGAGCGCTAACTGTGCAGTTCATCATCGTCTTCATGTGTATAAACCCATCCTCATAATCATCATCATTTTGTCGGGTTGGTGTTCGTGGGCTGTCTCGCGCTGTGTGACAGTAGAAGAGCTCTGCCTTCGTCCCGAGCGTCGTCTCACAAGTGGTGGAGCGTGCGTTGATATCCCCGTCCTCTTGCTCTATCAGTCACCCCTGGAGCTCCGCTCTGGTCGACGGATGTGCTCGCCAACACCAGTCATGGCACAAACCACCGCATCCACGGCTGCTACCACCTCAGCTCCGCCAGCTGGGCCTATTTTGTCCGTCACCGCCATGGAGGAACGAAAAAACTAGGAGGGAGCGTCACGTGACAACCTTGAAGCCTAGTCATAAAAAATTTAGAGGAATGGGATGATGGGAAATAGGCCCTCAAGTGATAGGCAAGCGGTAGATTTTACTCGGCTCGCTTCGGTGGCTTCGGTTTCGTCTGCTGCGGGGGTTTCGGAATATGCGCACATACTCGGCGTGGCAAACGCGCGCCGAGGTTAGTGAAGGAATTCGAGTGTGTGAAGCAGTTGAGTCTCGCCGCCTAATTAGCAGACAGGCGCCAAGGCTGTTGCGAACGAAGGCGTCGGTTAACCGGCATTGCGCCGAACAACCCGGGAGGACCACCTCAAGGACGACTGGTTGCGTTTCGGTGTGGTTTCAGGGAAACGAGGGAACCTTTCGCCCTGCAAACGCGTGAAGGCAACCAAGCCGCCCTTCCGACGACGATTCGTTGCGTTTGACGACGTCTTCTGGGAAACAATGATGCCTTTTGCCCCCACAAAATGTGCGCGCGATTAAGCGAGCGTACAGGGTCTGAAGCCACTGTCCCTACGGGAAAAAAATGCGTCCCGCCTTGTGCCCAAGGATGGACTGGCGAGCCGGAGACTCCGAACATATTTAGGGCCGTGCCGGCCCGTAGCGCAGTCGACACTGTTGTTCGAGATCTGCTCAAAGTCTTCGGCCTCTTAGCAGACCGGCGAGAACTCCCGTCAGCAGTAGGCGCACCTGCGTGATGAAGTGTTTTGTGCCAGGATGCCCTAATCGAACAGAAAATCGGCGCGATGGCCTGTCCTTCCATAGGTAAGCACAATGAACGTTTCTTTTATTTATGAAAATGGAACTGCAATATTCGCGATCGTTAGTGACTACGTGCTCGTGTGAATTATAACTGACGAAATAGTGGTGCAATACTATTCAAGCCATTTTTTTTCAACTTTGTCATAATTCCCACTAAGTGTTAAACATTTATTTCTCTTTAAAGTACTTTTATCAGCTAGCGTACACTCCTAAAAAGGTACGATGTGAAACTATTTATTGTCGAAGAATTACATTTCCTGCTATAAAAATTATTATTGACTGAATTTTGTATGTATTTCTTGTGGCTGAAAACAATCAAAATTGCAATAAAACTAATTAATTGAAGAAACCATGAACGATTAGTCTTCACATAACATACCAAGTTTTGCAATAGTTGCCAAGAACAATAATTTTGTAGAGAATATTCTGCTCGTAGTAACTCGGCTTGTACGTGAGTGCAAAGTTCAAACATCATGTTTCAAAGTTCAATCACTCCCCATGTTGAGGCTAAATATCTTTTTTTCAGAAGATATGTTGGTTGACATATTTTAAACAACAGGTAAATAACAGTTGAGATGAAATAACACAGTTTTACTTTAAGTTACAGGAGTGAACATCATTTTCATTCATTTATTAGTAGTACCCTAAAGGCCTGGAGGCATTACAGAGGGGGCATTACATTACATTATGTATGTGTTACAGCTATATCTTTGATATTTTTGTGTGAAACATGCACTGCAAAGTTACTACAGCTCCATTTCCCCCGAGATTCAATTAGCTGTATGTGTATTTTACAAGCACACTTAGATCAAAGATAGTTTTCTATACAAGGGGATGCGGTGTGTAGGGAAAGCATGCACAGATCATGTGAGGTCTTTTGCATGACTCTGCAAAGGTTGTGTAAATGCATTCCACAGCAAATGCTATTGTTGGACCTTAAAAATACGTGGGTTATTCTTTAACTGCAGACGTTTGCAAAGGACGATGCCACAGCAATGAGTCAACCTTAAAGTGAAGCAGCTACATCCACGGGAACATAACAGCATCAAGTTGAGGCAGTAAGTTGGTGCACAGCTGTATGCAGCAATAATGCATGTTTCCAGTTTGATCATACCTTTTTCATGACTGTGGTAGATGTCCCCCACCATTCCTGAAGTGAAATATGCTTTTCTTATATTCAGGCAGGTCTCTCTCAAGCCACAATAGATATGGACATCTCTGAGGGCTTGTCTGGTTGATGTGCTAGCAGAGGGTACTGCTACATCTGCTAGCACGTCCTTGACTGATTCAGACATCGCTGATGAGCCTTCCGAAATCCAACATGTCCTGGCATGTTTCATTGTCGTAATGATCACAGAGCTTGCTTAAGACATTTTCTCAGATGTGTGCGCCTTGGTTGATTCATGTTCTGATCTGCTTTGCAAAAATCTGGTGTTTCCGTTTAATATCAATTTTGGGTTTCACCTTTAAAGTAATTATTTAAGTTTCAAAAATGCATATGAGACTGTCATACAGATTTTTGTAAGATGTTTTCGACAGATTTAAAAGATCTATTAGTAATGCTCAGAATGAAGAGAAAGATAGAACTGTTCAACCTATCATTGGCTACATTACAGCCCTTTTTTGACACAGGTGACAAGCATACTGCGTTCAAATTTCATTGTTAACACTGGCAAAAGCAAGTGCTAATGAATGAAAGCCAGATATGCTACATCATAACCTCATTTTAGTCAATCTAGGATAAGTACAAGATAAGGAAAATAAAACAAACTGCAGCAAAGCAGTCTTATGTAAGATGAAAAACCACTTTTTTCAGTAAAGTTGGGATAAGAAAAACACACTCCTTCTCTGAATTATACTTCAGCCATGTCCTCTCATTACACACATAATTAACACCCTTGCTAGGCTCCAACATTTACAACAGTAATAAAATTTATAACATGCCAACTGTGCTGGTAAGCTTTATCAACATTTTTTGGGACAGTAGATAAAAAATACAGTATATAGCCACAGCCACTGATCTCCCTAACAATGTCCTCCTTGCTGGTCATTATTGTGCTTAAATTTTAAATGAAGCCAATGGTGTCGCTATTAGTCCCAGGTTTTAGCTTCAACTGTGCATCTGGTGTTTCGTTTGCACGGTCAGCAATTTCAAGTTATGTTGCAGTAAGCAGTCCCTCCTCATTGCACTTGGTGTATTTTGTCCAGTCTCCCAGTCCAAGACCCTCCAGGACGCTCAAGGGTGAAGCTTCTGCAGCACTGCCTACACACAACCCAGAGACACCTCAAACAGCAAGGCATACTATGGTGAGGATAATACTCGACCACTACAATTTTTACATACTTGTTTCCTTAGGTAGCTGCAAGTGAAGTGGCATATATTTTCGTGGCAACTGTTTAATAGCTCAAGCATAATAAATGTCACTCAGTGAACTGCACTTGGACACTAACATTTATGATCATGGCAACCATCTAATTAAATACTGAAACATTCATATTTGTTCGCAGCGGTATGAGTTTCCTCAGGGTTTGCATTAAACACCAATTATCGGCCAATAATCCTTTTTCAATTTTTCTTTTCCATTCAAATGACACAATAACTAGAAGACCAACAGGTTTTTCACAATTTTCTATGCTCTTTATATGTTCGATCGGTCACAATGAGCCGTGATATATGAGCTCAGTATATTTTGCCCACTCAAACTAAAAGGCTTCTTTAAAACATCTCTCATTAAACTATGCTACATTGACCTCTTCTGTGTTAGTTGTTTTGTACTTCTACCTTTCCTGCCTGGGCCCAGATGGGCCTGCAGTATTTAGCAAATAAATAAACAAACAAAATTAAGTGGCACTAGCAAGCTCGTGTGGATGGCAGTTTTATGCCCCCACAGTTTTTAAGTTCACAAAAGTGTAAATGGAAACCGTCGTGCGCAATGTAATGACCTAAAATTAAGCATTATATTCTTCATAGCTTGCACAAGAGTGTATGCCACAACAATTAATTTGTTCTGCGTACGTGCTTTGTGTCATGTTGGTCGCTCATGCACCTGTTACAGCGCGTGATATTTTGCAGCCACAGCCAGCAGAAGACGCACCTGACAAGGCCTTTCTGAGGCATGAAGTATGGCGTTACACAATTACAAACTGCGACCAAGAAGAAGATGAAGACTCTACGGCAATCCCATCAACAGCTTTTTCAAAAGGTTGTTCATCTCGAAAATGTCATAGAAGATTTATCTGACAATCGCATTCTAGGAAATGAGGATGTCGCCATATTGCAGAGTCTTGGTGGGGCAAAAAAAGACTTGCTCATGCGTCAACTGCCGCATAAGTCTGGTGCCAGCAATGTCACCCGCTTACTCGCCAGAGCTCAGGCCATTTGCACTGACTTTGCATTTTTATTCCCCTAGAGCATACAGATATGTACGAGCTGTTTTAAGCACATGCCTCCCGCATCCACAGACACTGTGTAAATGATATCAATCCATTGATAGGGCTGCTGACTTTTCAAAAGAGGCAATGACTGCATTGGCTATCAAGGTAAAGCACGGCTCTCCACATTATGCAATCTGGTTGTGGATGAGATGGCCATTCAAAGAAGTAGTGTGGGATGGGAAAAGCTTCCATGGATATGTTGACATGGGCATTGATGTCAATGATGACAGCTTTCCAGTTGCCTAAGATGCATTTGTTTTAATGCTTGTTGCAATCAATGGCAGATGGAAGCTGCCGATTGGCTACTTTCTAGTGCATGGCCTTGGTGGTGAGCAGAGGCGCAATTTGGTGCTGCAAGCTGCTAGCTTCACTCACGAAAAAGGTGCACACATTGTGAGTTTGACCTGCGATGGCGCTGCAGCGAATTTGTCATTGCTGCACAGCCTTGGCTGCAAGATGGACCTAACTGAGCTGGATGCTTCTTTTCCACATCCAGTGACAAAAAAGCTTTTCTTTGCCATGTTGGATCCCTGTCACATGTTGAAGCTACTGTGGCACACCCTGTTTGATAAAAATGCTATTGTGATACGAACAAACAGTTCATATTGTTGAAACACATTGATGAGCTGCATGAAATCCAGTACACAGAGGGCCTACATTTGGCAAACAAACTTAGACAAGCACATATTACCTGGAAAAGCCAGCCCATGAAAGTCTCATTGTTGGCTCAAACGTTTAGTCAATCGGTAGCAGATGCTCTTGGTGACTGCAGAGCTCAAAGAAATTCAAAATTTTCAAATTCCTTGCCAACAGAAGAGTTTATCAGACATGTCAACAATGCATTTGACATTTTAAATGCAAGACATCCAAGGCAAGAATAGAAAGGACCGCTGTGTCCTGAAACTGTGGCTCCTGTCACTGCGTATGTCAAAGAACTTATGGCCTACTTTTGCTCGCTTAGGGAGTCTGCAGCTGGTAAACTAATGACAGGGACCAACCAAAAGACAGGCTTCATTTGCTTTGTGGTGTGCTTAGACAACCGTCCATACAACCACTTGGTTACAGAAAATGTCCTATTGGCATATCTTCCGACTTCCAAGCTCAGTCAGGACCACCTTGAGTTAATTTTTTGCTGCAATAAAATCATTTGGGGGCTGCAATGACAACCCAACAGCAAAGCAGTTTGCAGCAGCATTGAAGCGTCTGATAGTTCGTAATGAGGTCAAGGACATTGATGGCGGAAATTGCTTTCTATTGGAACACATCGAAATCCTCTTTGTACGCTTCACTGAAAAAACCATACTGCATCGATGTAATTAACCTCACTGCTCCTCAGAGAAGCCCTGCAGCCAGTGAACCACTCACAGAAGCAATTTTACAGGATCATGGTTACTCTGCTGACCCAGGCAATGTGTCTGAGCTTGGGTGCCTGCGGCTCGCAGTACTGGAAGAATTGCTACACAAGTTTTCTCGTGGGTGAATAATGTTCATGATGGCCCACACAATTAATTCCTTTATCCATCAACTTCAGCTGTCCTACTATGTTTTATGTTAAGGCATTTATTTGCTTTTGATTAACTTTGTAAAGTGCATATATTGTTGAAGAGCGTTGTATACAGATGTCAAACTTTTATAGAGGGAAAATGTGATACCTTATTGTAAATTCTGCAAGTACATGTTTGTTGTCTTGCTGAATGCTGTAGCTTGAATCGCCTGCATGCAAATTATGCTTAAACAATTGTTCTGTTCAGCCCAAGCTAAAGAGTGTGGACAATGACGGTAGGTTAGCTGGCCTACCTTTCACTAGAGCAAACTGTGTGACATGCTGCTGTGAATGCTCTCAATGGATTATGTGTGAGCTAGGTATACGCTTGAGGATGACAATGTTTTTTAATGTTTATCCTGTATGTCTTTTACCTGACTTTTGTGGAAATTTGCCACTGCCACCTGGAATACGGTTGGTGTTACTATTTAAATAATTTAATGTGCTCACTCTGTTCACTTGCTTTACAATAGCCTTTTATGAAGCCAGATTCACTGTAACCACAAACATTTCGTGTATACCACTCAATGAGTGTTTTAAATACCATGAAATATTCATTCATTTGAGGTTCACAACGTAATAGAGCCATCGCGTCCTAATTGCGGTGTGTTGGCTTAGCTTCGACGGTGCTAACTTTTTTGTAGGTATGTGATACAACATAAGCTTTGTTGTACATTTTACTTGCAGCAAAATGCATTGTATTTTAATGTTGACATACTTACTTTGTGGGTCTGACCTCACATCGATTGTTTCAACTATGACTTTGTGAACTACCACTCTTTTTTAATTTCTGCATATGTATTGCTTACTTTTCTGACAAGCACAATCACCGAAGCCTTTCGATATTTGTAAGGACAGCGCAGATATAAATATTATACAATTATAGCCCTGTATTGCATGCAAGGCATTGTATACTTGAAATGCCTTGTTTTGCTTACAATGCCTTATATATAGGCGTTGCATACAAGGCATTGTAAGCAAAACTGCAGCTACATTCAAGGACAGCTGATCCCATTGACTAGTTTTATTAAAGGTATCAATACTACGTGTGATATAGTTTAGTTTGTATAACATTATTATACAAATGCCCTGTGGCATACAAGTATGCTAATACTGATACCGAAGAGCAGTGGCACAATAAGTTTTCCTACTTGCTGTTTATAATTTTCTTTTGTGTATTATCTTTGCAATGTACTTCATTTAAATTATAAATGTGGCTTCCTTCTGTATTTGTGTGAAATCTGCTGGCTTCTATAGGTGCAATAAACACTGAATAAAGAATGAAACAATTACTGTTGTCATAAATATGTGCTTTCCATAGTACAAGTACACCAGCAACACAATGAATCCACAAGTGCAAATGAATGCTGCCATTTTTCCCTTGCCGCTATGTATTCAGTTTTCATGCCGTTTCACACTAGCAGAGGAAGAAGGGTCCCCCTGGCAGTGTTTGATTCTAGGACATAATTATGCTGTGGGGCTATACTCGCATTCGGAAACAGCTGAATAAACTCTAGATAATGCACAAATCCCGTCCATTTGCTTTATTATATAACGAAAATTGATCCCCGAGGCGCGTCTCAGCAGCGTCGTCGCACCACAGAATCTTGCAAAATAGTACACGTAAATCTGAATAAACGGCGATTACTTCGGCGTTTAGAATGCAGGCTAATGCTATTTATTTCTCTCAAAATGAAACACGCCCACCAGAGCCTTTTATTAAGCGAAAATGCGACAAAAAGTGTCCTTCAAAACATCTCGTTTCTTCCTAGGTGCAAGACAGCGTGACAAAAATTATTTATCTCAAATAAAACACGCACACCAGCCTTTTATTAAGCGAAAATGCGACAAAAAAAGTGTCCCTCAAGACATCTCGTTTCTTTCTAGGTGCAAGACAGCGGGACGAAAAATTAGCAAGATAATACGCACCACAGCTTAAGGTGCACAACGGCTGATTTGACGAAACTTGAGTACGTAGGAAAAATAGACCACACTCGGGCGTCTGGACGGGTTTCGAGCCGCGAGCGCTGGCAACTCCACTAACCGCGGTGGTAAGCGCAAGTGACGCCTTGAAAATTTTCTGTCTTCACGAGTCAGACGCCCCAGTCTTGCTCCACATTTCAAGGCATCGCATTTGAAGCGAAGAACGACGCTCGCAGTAGCAGAAAACCACCACCCGCATACGGGCCTCCAAGCCAGTGACGGCAGGCGCCACTAAAAGTTACCACGTACCAAACAATCACGAATGTTCCCGCAACCTTGTGGGCCTTTTCCGCCCCATAAGGCACCGCGCACGGGGCCCCTGAGAGAGGGAGGGGTGGCTTCAGAGGAGGTTGGCTTGCCGAGGCTAGCGGAATCACGTGACGCTCCCTCCTAGTATTTTTTACCTCCATGGTCACCGCACCGCAACGCGACCCTCAGGTTTTTTCTGGCCTTCGTGGCGAAGACGTGGAAGACGTAGAAGTACGACAGAGTGAGCGCTTGCAACCATTGGGACTAGTCAAACAAGCTCCGCAACGTTGCCTTCTACCTGAGGCAGGTCGCCCAAACTTGGTTTTTCAACCATGAGCGCGACTTCCCTGATTGGCCAGCATTTACTGCGCAGCTGCGACAGATATTTGGCACATCTGCTGGGCGCTCCGAAGTAGCGAAACAGAAGCTCACTACCCGCATCCAGGGAGCAGAGGAATCCTATACCTCTTACATTGAAGACGTTCTGGCTCTCTGCCGTCGCGCTCAGAGTGACATGCCCGAAGGGGAACGTATCCGCCATATCCTGAAGGGCATCAACTCCATTGCCTTTAACGCTCTTGTAGTCCAGAGCCCCACTTCAGTTACTCACATCATCACGACATGCCAACGCCTTGCCACGATCTGCGCCTTTCGTCTTCTACGCGCCTGCTGCGACGCTCACCTTACCGACAACGACGAGTTGCGAGCGCTCATCCGCATCCTTGTGCGAGAGGAGCTTCACGGCCATGGCCCAGCCAACACCGCCATTGCGTCTCTGCGCGCTCCTCCTCCCAATTTGCGCGAGATCATCAAAGAAGAACTGGCATCCATGCCAAGTGTCACACATGTCCGGTCCCCGGCGCCTGTTTGTACACCTTCTTACGATATATATATATATATATATATATATATATATATATGGTCATTGTAAAGGAGGAAAGAGACGCTTAATTCTGCACCCCTTCAGGGAGCACGGCGCAGAATGCGCGTTTGGGGTGCGATCTTGTACGCGTTCCAAAATGGAACGGAGGCGGTCCGTTCCATCGAGCCGCACACGATTGGTCAATTTGAACCGTGACGATCAAATTGACCAATCGTGTGCGGCTTGATGGAACGGACCGCCTCCGTTCCATTTTGGAACGCGTACAAGATCGCACCCTTATTCTCCGCCTTGCGTTCGCTCCCCGTGAAATATAATAGTATTATATATATATATATATATATATATATATATATATATATATATATATTATTAATTAGTGTGATAGTTCGGTATAAATGAGTGGGAAGACTCATCGGTCATGTGCAATAAAATCTTTTCATAGAGAAGTCGAAGGGGGAGCCAAAATTACGTCATTATATTCATTACTGCCGTTCACTGCAATATATGCGCAATGTCGCGCACAAATTTGAACTTGTATAGAAGCAGACGGTTTTTCGGGCAGCAGAACCACTACATGGCCACGTGCTCGCTGAACTTCTAATAAAACAGCAAAAGAAACTTCGGCGTCCTTAACACACCACTTCTTAGCATCTGACACGATTGCCTTTACGATAGCTGCCTTCTGTTTCAATGTGAGGATCTTTCGTTACCGCTTTTAGTTCAGTCGTCTCTAGCATCGCGAAACGGTGACGCGGTTGAATAGGTTGCACGCTGCGATCCCAACAATGTTCGTCGTGTGCGAGCAGCACGTGGTACACACAGGGAGGCGTTGCCTCTGAAATTGCACCGGCGCAAACTCCGAGGCCACGCCTATAGCTGCACTAACTAGCCTGCGCGGTGCCGCAGTGAGAGAAATTGCGATGGCGATATACAGTCTGCTTAAGCGAAACTACGCGTAGTGGTGAAAAGGACAAGTGTTCGACGGGGGATTCAAAATACGTAAACGTTTTAAACATCGGCAACGAATGTGTGCTCTACCCTGCGGAAAGCGGAAGCGAGCCTGCAATTTAGGGTCGGGCATTTCTTGTTTCGGATAAAAAGCAAGTTTGGTGTATCTATTGTCAGGATAATTTTACTTCGTTGAAACGAGGTTATACAAACATGGATATCCTCGGGGATCTCAGCGGAAATGTCATTTTGTTGTATACAATAATTTTGCGATATCAAGTTTCGTTATAACAAAGTTTCACTGTAACAGATTTGTTAATCTTTTGTCTTACCGTCTAATTGCAGGTGCCAAATCTGAGATCAAGCATTATTGGAACACGCAGAATTTTCTGCGGGTGCATTAGCCTGTGGAACTGTCTAAGCCAGCTCCCTGGATCGTGAAGTGACCAATTTGTGATAACAGACAGCCATACTGCAAAACTCTAGGAGGTGCATGTATTAGAAACATTTTGCTTATGTAGTGGCGTGTTACTGATTTATTAAACATTCTTTGAAACCTTTGGCCACTTTAGCGCTTCATTTGTGTGAATAATCATGATTTATGTTAAGCGTACGTGGCTTTCATACGTGTTTATCGCTTTTGTGGCTTTGCCAATATTTCAGTGATTCTATGGTGTGTTGTAAGAAATGGGCCATAGGGATTGGCGCTGTCGGTAAAGCCAAGCTTTTTTTCAATATTGCGAGGAATAGGAGCATACTCATTGATTTCTCTATGTAGCAGATAACAGGGAGACACTCAATTCCTTTATAATTAATGTTGTAATGGAAGGGTGTTTTGTGTATTTAAATTCTTGTACGTGCCAAACATCCATGCAAGGAAAACTTCTGTAATAGTGTTACTGGAGTCTTTGATATTATTCCATCTGCAAATTTACATCAGTATTGACAAGGTAAGTAAAATAATATTGGGTCTTCCTGGACCGTAATGGGCAGTGTATGCCTTTTCTAGCCAGATCACTGAAGCTAAGCAACATTTCGTTGGATAGTTGACATCGGAAGGAGACAGACCATCAGGATTGCAATATGACCAAATTTTTGCTTCTGGAGACAATTTAAAATGTCATATTTGTGCTAGTGCTTGCCCTAGCTGACAATAGATCAGGTGTTGAACTAAAGTTTAGAGAGGTCAAGTCCATTGTACTCTATATAGTATATATATATATATATATATATATATATATATATCATCTTTATTGCTTATTTGTTTCTTCACTTTTTTTTCCTCAAAGTGAAGACTTCGTAAGTTTATGGAATACTTTCTGTGTTGAAATAACCTGCGTCGTGTTCAGATTTCACATCCTCTCCACTTTAGATCTAAGTATATTTCCACTGTCACTATCTTTTGTAAATACCATACTGTAAAACAATATTTAGGGCTTAATTAGCTAAATACCAACGACTAGAAAATGCCATGCCTTAGTTGACCAGTAGATGTTTAAAGCATTTAAAAGTTCTTAAGACATCCTCAAAACGTCCAGCAGAACGTTTTCTAGCCGTTTTCAAAGCGTTCCCAAGATGTCCTGCAAGACGTCTTCTAGCCGTCTTTGAGACGTCTACAAGACGTCTTGTAAGACGTCTGATATTCCAAATTTGGCGGTGCATTAGACGGTCTTAGAGACGGCTACAAGACGTTTTAAGACGTCCGACAAAATCTTGGTGAGATGTCTTGAAGACGTATTTAATATCTTGCCAAAACGTCTTCAAGATGTCTTGTAAACGTTTAAAATGGTTTTCAAGACGTCTTGCTTATCTTGTCAAGGCGTCAGACGGTTTCTAGACCAATGTATGCATGTATGTATTTATGTAACAAAGACCACCAAGCTCTTCATTAAACACTCTGCACTCCTACATATTGTCACGTCGTAGTGAGGGTGAAGAACGCAGTCACAAAACTGAATCACGAAACTCATTATTGGGTGCACCTGGGCCCACAAAAGCAAGTGACACTCAAAGCAGTTGAAAGCACAACGATAGCGGTTAGCACAGTCGGCGATCGTCGAAATCTGATCTGGCAGTCAAGCGTAATCACCGGTGCTCGCATACCTTAGAAAGTACGACGCTATTAGCGTCACGCATACAATCTGATTATACACAAGGTTCGGCAAGAGCATAGACAACAGATAGTCAAGGATAGCATTCGAATAAGTTCCAAATCATGCAGGCACGTCTTGCGCTGAGAACGTCAAGTTATTAGCGGGTGAAATGCGTTCCCCCGAAAAAGGATAATTGCACGTATCATATTGTAACTCCCTCAGTCTCATTACTTCCATCACCATAATCATAACAATGTTTATCACAACATATAATGTGTATCATCATAAATTACACGCCCATTATAGGAAAGGTCTCTAATTGCATTAACTTCGCCAATAATTTCTAAAGGAGGGATGCCCCGACAATTTTTTCTTAGTCACAACCTTACGAAGAAACATTGAAGCCAGTGGAAGCATTGAGGAAGTGAATTGTAATGTTTGATTGAAATTTCGAAAGAAGGGCAATCATGCAATGTAGACCAAGAGCTAACAACCATCTTCTGCATTGCACCTGCAGCACTTGGCCGATTAAGCAATTGAGGCAGCCATCATACCATCTGCTTTCTTGGGTGTTTGTGTATATGTGCAAGATTAGCCCTGGGAATGTTGGTTCTGCTCACTGCCAAGCCAATGGATGTCGACACATTTCGGCAGGGTGTTTATGTGTAGCTCATCTTCTTTCTTGGCACGTGTTTGACTTGTGTTGAGCTTTAGCCAGTCTGCTCCTGAGCAATTGCCTTAGCAATTTTGCTGCTTCCAAAGCTGCTACGAAACTTCAGGCGACTTCCTTTCCAAGTTATGATTACCAAGGACTTCTTCCTTCAAACCCTTGTTTCGCCAAAACTGGTGACCTTCTCTAGAACAGCACTGACACTTAGGCCATCGTGTCTGTGACTACATGCCGTGAACATCACGGTTGGCTTCAAGGCCAACTACAGCAAATGTTCCGTCTAAATACGTTATAAGTGAGTGGTGTTGCTGTTGAGGCAATCCTGGCACGGCTGCTGGGTGGCTAAGTGTCTTTCATTATTAACCTCCTTTAAATAGCATCTAAGCAGGTGACAAATGCACCTGGTAGTTAGTGGATATGACCCATGTCCCAACACATGGTCTCCGATGTTTTAAGCGCGCTGCGACCACCGCCTGACTTCAAAGGTCTATGCGAAAGTGCTGCCCAAGTTCTCAACATTCTGGGTCATGCATCGCCTTTGGTTAGTGGTAGTGCCACTGTCTTTTGTCATTTTGATTTACAATTGAAAATGTCTTTTTTTGCAAGCTTATCGTGAAACATCGACTGGTAAATAAAATGTACAATTTTGCACAGACACTTTCTTTTGCGATCCAAAGTTTCACTGCAGATTGCTTTTAGTGTTTTCTTGAACCTACTCCAGATGACAGCTCCACTTTCCGTTACTGCTCATCGTCGTCTCCTCGCTGGAACAGCAAAGCAGCCATCTTTACCGTTTATGTCTGTATTTGAACGCGAGTTGGTTGCATAGTAGTCGTCTAGTGATGTGAAAGGAGCTGTATAAACTTGCAACGTCAGCATAACCGGAGATGGGGTGTGCAGGTGCAACCTCCAATGTGGCACTGGCACCATCCGCAGCGAACAAGCGTAAGCCTTGGGATCTGCAGGGTCGCCTGTACGATCTTGAGGTGCGTATGAAAAACATGACAGGCGAGAAGGAGCAGCTCAGCCAGCAGAGCACCAGCTGGGTAAGAGCTGCCTGCCTTTGCTTCCCACACCGATCTGTCCACAAGCCTACCAATAGGCTTTGAGAATGCTGCCACTCAGTTGTGTATGTAATTTACTTCGTCTGTGCTCTTGTCTTTCTATCCCCTTACTGTGTTCCGTCTTTCCCACATGCCAGATAGCCAACCATATTTACTGGGAGAGGTTTAATTTATTTGTGCTAGCATGGCCGCACTCACTGAGCATGACCCTGGTGCTGAAGAGAAAGGACGAGGCAGTAATTCGCTGACAGCAGGATTTTACACAAACTAGAAACGAAGACAAGAGACGGCAGAGCACAGGTGCAAAATGACAAATTGAGTTGACAGCTTGGGCTTGTTTTTGTCTAGTTTTTAGTTCGTGTGCAAAAGCCTGCCGTCAGGGAATGCTACCAACAAATCAGTGCCATTCTGAGTAATTCCCTTCCACTGTTCACGTGGCATTATGAAGTCTGCCACAGTCGAGGTGGATTCTTCCCAAGTTCTTCCTGACTGCCACCTACACTAAGCATAACTGAGTGCCTAATCAATAATTTTGCCTGTTTAGACATGTGGGAGGCGCATACTCACGCAGGCTGCTTTGGACAGCAAACAAATGCAGACACTAGGTATAACTTGGCACCTTTTCGATAACTTTTCCCAGTTAGTAATTGCGAATCTCTGAGGCACGTAAGAGCACAACTTGAGTATGACACGCGACCACGAGTAAAATATGTGCGTCCCTGTTGCAGCTGCAAGAGCTCGAGAAGATAAATGTCGAGCTGCAGACCGAGCAGCACAAGAACGCCCAGTTGACCACCAGGGTCTTCGAACTCGAATCTGCTCTCAGATGGGTCCCACCTTCTGCTCAAGTCTTCCTCGCTGTTAAAAACTACAGTAAACACTCATTAAAGCAAAGGGAATGGGTGCCCAAAAATTTTGAATTAATCGGTGATTCTATAAAAGCGACTACCTCTTGAAAGCTAAGAAAGTAGGGCTGAAATAGCACAACACCGCAGAAGTTTAATACCGATGTCATGCGGCGCGCGTTCGATCGAGATCGAGCCAGATCTGGATGGAATTTCTCGGTCGCTATTGGCTCCTGTGTGCAAGCGGCGGAAGGGAGCCAATCGCGGGCTAGAATTTCGATCCAGAGGGAAAATGGCCGTTTTACACTGGTATAAGTGAAACATTGAATAGAGAAAACCTTTATTGAACTGCAAAAAAAATGGTACACTCGGCGGTAATGCAGTTCCACTCAACGTGAAAGATGGGGAAGTGCGGAGCAGTGATTCGCCGGTATTTACCTTATGTTTAGCTTGTTTTATCATGTGTTTATCTTGTGTTTAGCTATACTTTTCACGATGTTGGGATATGCTTGCCTGCACTAGCGAGAAACTTCAGCTTCTTGGGTGCGCACTGCTTGATCAGCACTGCGTCGGCGCTGTCTTTCAGGGGCCAGCGCCCGCTGTCGCTCCAAGCGTGCTTGCTGCCCGGCGTCCATGGCGGTAAAGAGCGCCCCGGAGCGCGTGAACGTCAAGTCCCTATACCTTCGGAAAAGTACCGCCGTCCTTTGATCAACGCCGCTTTTCTCTCTCCTGTATCTCCGATTGGACGATGATAGCGCGCGCTTTCACTTCTTTATATTTTGTTTCTTTCCACCTCAAAGCCGTGTTGAAAGTCACTTTGCGAAGCCGCAGTCACCGCCGGCGGCGGCGGCGGCGCGCGACCGGCCTGAAAGCTTCAACGGGGACTTTCTAGGGGCGCCACCGTCGACTTGCTTTCGCAAGCAAAAAGTAAAGAAAACAAGCGCTTTAGTAGAGGAAACGGCAGAGGAAAGGGTAGATGGCGGTACTTTTACTATATAGGGACTTTATGGATGGATGGCTGGATGGAAGAATGAAGCTGAACCCTTTAAATCGGGCGGTGGCACATGCCACCTAGCCGTGGCTATTAACGTATTTTGTACTTTGTGGAGGGTGAAATTTCACCCCTGCCTTGATTTTAGCCACCAATCAGATAACTTCCATTTGTTTATTTCTACCCGCTTAAAGTCTATATTGCCTCCACGGTCCCTAAACCCCAATGCTTTGAAAAAATCAGCCCCGTTGCCTTGCCCTGTAGAGTTAAGCCCTCTACAGAAAAGTATGAGGTGTTCAGCCGTTTCCTCTTCCTCTCCACATGCACCGCACAACGTGGTACTCGACTCGGTACATCTTAGTCCGCAATACTCCCGTCATGGCTTCAAACAACAAAGAGCTTCCCCCTATAATTATCATATATAGTTTCTTTGGCAATTTATTGCTTCAAAGTCCTGTATGTTCCCAGTGCTGATTTCGTCTGCATCAGTGGCGTAGCCAGAAATTTTGTTCGGGGGGGGGGGGGGGGGGGCTCAGGTTGCAGCGCGGCCTCCTCCTCATAGAAATTGTCGAGGGATCAAATGCATGAATCATAACTGCATTGCCAATGCCATTGTATATTAGATGCTGCAAACGAATTATTGAACACTATGCACTGTCAAGTGAAATATGTATTTTTTCATAAAAGAACTTATTCGTATGCCCCAAAAATTGTGGCAGAAATAACTGATATCAATGCTTCCGCGTTTTTTTGCCTATTTAATAAATAAAGAAAATATCACACGAGCTTTAGAACTATATCAGTTCGAAACCAGCAAAGCAGTGCATGCCGCTGATATGAAAAAAACGTAAAGGCCATGAAATGTATAAGTTGAGGTCAAATATTTTGATGAATCTTTGTCATTCAAGAACCTTGTTGACATTTTTGTACATATGCAACGGCTAGGGAAAAAACCTCAATGACGCTGTCCCTCGTTGCAATAGATTGCGCAGGAGCAGCTGTAACCGATGGTGTATTGTAATTATACCGAGATTATACTCGCAACAGTGAGTACAAATAAAAAGTAGGAGTTCTGCAAAATATACATTAGAAATGCGAAGGTAGAATGGAATATACAAATGCGGAGATACAACTCGATAAAATGCAAAAAAGAGTCGCTGGAAACAAAGTTCACTGCCTGTATACACAAAACCTCGCAACGAGACATTTAAAAATACGTATCAGTCTCCAATAAATCTACGTATTTAAGCAAACGTCACTGTATATAATGTGTCAAACATGACAAATAAACATGTTGCGTAATCACAGATAGTACACTTTGCGCACAGAAAGAAAGATGATCCAGGCAAGAACAAAACTATGATCGCAGAAATCGTGATATGTACTCAGGCCATGCGGTGGTCGCGACAGCGCCATATGGGTAGAATATTGGAGGAATGATGCAGAAATCAGTACAAAAATGTGTAATTTAACTGCCTGCACGGTGCCAACAATTATTCTGCACCAAAAATTAAAGGAGGGTATTGCTTCATTTCAAAAAAGACATACTAAAAGCAGGTAGCTAAAAAGGAAAGAAAAGGACAAACGAAAGCCACAGATTATGCGGCAAGTTGAACTACCCAATATCCGAGTGTGTTTTTGGCAAACGCCGCGTGGGCCGGGCTTCCAATGAGCAAGGTCGGTCAAAATTCGTGATTGATGTCCTCGTAATTTTCGTATTCGCATGATAATTTTGAACATGATGCTAACTGTTAGAATAAACGGCGAAAATGTCTGTGGTTTTAAAAGCTAGTGAACAGTCATACGTTTTCATAATTACGACTTTATGGACCTGAAGGAACAGAGCTTTTACTTGCATTGATGTTTGCTGCTTCGCTATCTAAAGGACAAACTTCTCTCGGCGGGGAAGTTTTGCGAAGCGGTCAATGACTTCGGACACGTTGATGCCGACGTCGTTGTGGGTGTTATAGAAGCGCCAGCCTAACCATGCGTTCCACAGACATTGTAGAGCGCAGGTAGTTTTCTTAGTAAACTCTTGTTAAAAATATTTTCTCTGTGCTGGCAGTGGTCACTGGAAGGGTGACTAGAATCTGCAGCAGTATTTAAACATTTACATAAAACCTGCAGTCGCAATGAGAGATGGGCATCTATTCCGGTGCTAAAACCTAGAACACTCCCTCGATTTCGTTGGCATATACTTGTTTAAGTACCTTGCACAAGCAGTAGGCTGTTCGATTCCAGTGATGTCCGTCGTTTCGTCAGGAAGTATGGAGAAGCAGCCTGCTTTTGCATCTAGGCTTTCTTTGATAATTTCACCACAGATTTCTATAATTTTGTTTTGTGCATCTGGGCTTGAATACGAGGCATTACTGGGAAACTTTCCAAATGGTTGTTCAGATATGTAACTCCACAATCAGCTCGCATGCGAAGAAGCGCTCTGAAATTACCAGTATTTTCAGCGGGGGATTTGCTTTAATTCATTTTTTTGCCAGAAAGGTAAAGAATGGCACGCTCTGCCCGCTGCAGAAACGGTTTTTGTGTAGCCTAGTAAATACTTTCCTGTCGAAGAGCATGCTTGGTACTAAAGTGCATAGCATCAAATTGAAGAGAAATCCTGATTCTCGTGCCAAACATGTTGATGAAATTTTAAAAAATTGCTTAAGAATGTCAATGTTGCTTGACAGAAAGAATTTTACAAAATTGCAGAATATATATTTTCAGCGCAAGGCCCCTTCTCCGGATGCAATTTAAAAATCCATATGTGGCGGGAAAAGAAAACAGAAAAATGAAACTGACTAAATACTTCCTGAATGACATCAGAGATGGATTTGTTGTCCAAGAGCACTGGAAAAGTGGCAAAATAAATATTTGCAACCATCTGTAGCGGTCTATCAATGGAAATAGACGCGCACAGGAAAGTGTGCGGGAGTGGAGTAGGCCTGTAATTGGAACAAATATTATTGCACAAAAATTTCGAAAAGTAATATTTTTGTCCTAGGTGTTTGTATGGGGTTGTTGATTTAAAAACATTGACATGCTGTAACTATGGCCCAAATCAGTCTAGAACATTATTTCTTGTAGAACTGGGAACATTTATCGTTCAGCATTATTTTGATATGCCAGTCTCGTTCATAATACCCAGCATTTCGGAGCTCTCCTTCAATGTTTACCACACGAAAAATCTAATGTCTAAATATTTTAAAAACTACTCAATTGTTGCACATGAAAAGCAATCACATATTCGAAATCAGCAAGTCAAAATACATTATGCAAGTTAGATCAAAATGCACCCATCAATTAAAATTTCTAAGTGGAGTGTCCCCCATGAGGCCGACGACATTGTGAAAGTCGGAATCCCTGCAAGCAAGGATGAACGCGAACAGTAGAATGTGTGCACTGGTTCGGCTGCCTTTACTGGTGTTCATTCTTTCAGACCGCTGTTGCAAATGACGTTGACCTACTGTTGCCGAGGTCCCGCATGGAGAACGTGGCTGCTGCTGCGCCACCTCTTTGCTTTATTGGACACTCCTGCACTGTTTGTTTCTTCTTTTTACTCCCTGAAGGAAATGAAAAGTGGTTTTTTTCAGTCTAAACCGATTCACTGCTTCTATGTTTATTTGCTCTGTGCAGCTCGTCAGAGGCCGAAAAGCGGCCGGCCTGCGCTGAGAGGGACTCCCTGTCCCTGCAGCTGCGCTCAGCCACACAGCAGGTGGCCACTCAGGAGCAATCTCTCACCGATGCCACAGGAGCTCTCGCTGGGCTTTGATCCGAGCATGCTGCCCTCATGGTGCGACAGATTCCACTTTTAAAGCAGTACATATACTTTTTTCAATTCAACCCTGGTTGCGGTTTCGTGTCATTCGCCATGACGGCAACTTTCGTTAAAGCCATCGTGCTCGTGGCTTCGCACATGCGGTTCATGTCCGAAACATTTTTCGGCGTCCGAAATTTCAGTTATTATTCTCGTGCTGGGGTAGGGGGCGGTGCCGCGTAGAAGTCCGAATAATGGCGTAAGTCTGCAAAATCGGTCTCATAAATAGATCGGCGACTGTATTTTGCATTCTTGTTAGCAAAATGTGTATTTTCAGGTACCTGCAAACAATTTTGCTTCACGATAACCGATACCAAGTTGTTTACCACATTTTCAATTTCGCTGTATGTCAGTAGAATATCCCTTCGAAATAAAGCATGAGCTACCAAATTTTTATTTAGTGTTATATCTGATAATTCGTTATATCAAGGTTCGACTAATAATTCATCGTCAGCTACCGTTTTCGCTTTATATATCCCTGAGGCCGGCCAAAAATAAGCGTATTCGACTGATTAATTGCTGCCAAGACAGACGTTGCCGCTATTGGAAGGCACCACTGCGGTCATCATTGGGGTCGGTGTATTCATGATTACCAGCCAAGTTCGAATTATACGGTGAAGGCTAATTTCAATATCTAAATAACAAAAGTTTGGTCCCGTAGAAATGTACGTGCACCGACCACGACCATAGGTCAGGGTCGAATTAATTGAACAGTAAAATTAACCGGAGTCGAATTAACAGAAGTATGCTGTATCAAACTTAGATTTTTCATTATTTTGTGTTAAAAGGAGGTTCAGACACTCCTTAGCCTAGGAAAAATATTGCAAATATCAAAGTGGTCTGAATAATTCACTAATATACTTGTATTCAAGAACGAGTTTTGGTATCTATACCAACTTGGTACCAAGGATGTGTAATGGCGTCACGATGCACTGCTTTCTTTGTTCCTACGATAAGCTGTGGCTGCCACACACCCACAAGAAACGAGCGCATTACTGTTGGTGATCTTTTACCTGCAATGCCATAATATTTAGCCTTACTGCTACATGTCGACGAATTCTTCTGTTGCGATGTCGAGGTAATATTGACGTTTGGTCTACACTTGTAAGATCAACTTGAGTATCAAATTAGAACATGTTTCCCGGCCTTCACACTTTCTTGTTTGCTCTTTTTTTCTTTTGTGCCAGAAGTATCTGGTCGAGTTTCTAGGCCTCTTTATTAGGTCATCTAGTCTGGTGACATTGGAACTTGCTTTCATCTACATTCAAAAGTTATAGCCTCTCTGTAGACACGCTGCAGAGCATGGCACGACTAAAATCCTTGCAGGCAGAAAACAAAAGCTGCTGGCATTCATTTTCTTTGAACACAAGATTGACATTTGGCCATATTTAAACAAGTTAGTCTGCAGGTATTTTTGTTTAGAGACTCAATAACTTTGGCTCTGGTTCCATATCCCTCCATCGAGCAAAGATGAAGACTGCGTCTTCACTTACCAGTTTTCAATTTGCAACGTGAACACACCATGACATCGTTTGCTTAGTGGCATCCACTTTTGACAGCGAAGCAAACTGAAATGTTTCTGAAAGTAAAGTGGTACTCAAAAGATGGTAACAATTATGTCACTTCCGGTGCCTGCAATCACTTCCAGCACGAGCACTGCTCAAAATCAAGTTCTTCCAGATTGCTTATCAGTACCTCGGAAAGCCATCGCTGGGGGTGTAATGCAGACGCCACCTATCGAACACACGGAACAAGGAAATACTCGGGTGAGCATCACGTGACATCCTTAAACTCCCAATCACGCTATGGCAAGTCGTGTTCTCTAGACGCTTCGCGCGACTCTGTCAAGTTCGTCTGTTTGCTGCGCTACTTGTTCAATCGCTTAGAAGTTGCAGCAATTTTCAAATAATTTTCCTACTGTCATGGTTATGCTATCGTGATCATTTCATCGCCATCACCCGCTGCTAAGCACAAGGTCGCGGGATCTAATCCTGGTCACGGCGTCCGCATTTCGCCCCCATCGAAATGCGGACGGCGCGTTAAAAATTGTTAAAGATCCCCTGGTAGTAAATTAATCCAGAGTCCCCACTACGGCGTGCCTCATAATCAAATTGCGGGTTTGGCACGTAAAGCCCCAGAATTCAATCCAATTTCATCGCCATCATCCGAATGTTGTCACGCTGTTATCACATGATCGTTGTCATTCCGGTATTGTCGTTATACTGGCACTACGCCTTCGTCGTGATACTGTCATCTTACAGTGTCATCACGCCCTCATCATTCCAGGGTCATCATACTGTGGTCGTCACGGCATCGTCTTCATGCCATCATCATCGTTGCGTTGTCATTTTGCCGTCTTCAGGCCATCATTATTTTGTCATCTTCATGTCTGTCATGGCGTCGTGCTGTCATGATCGTTCTATCACTGTTGATAAATTGTTTCAAGCTGCATCCACTTGATTTGGTGCTTGCTTTTTGGCACAGCTTGGGAGCTGTGTTGTGCAGAAACAGAAATTTGCATTACATTTATCGTCATCATTCGCGAAACTTCCGATACATGTCGGTGCGACCTGCGCCGAGCGATTACGTTTAACATTTGGTAGCCGGGGAAGAGCAGTCGCCGGAGAAAAATTAACAAGTAGACGTGTCAGTTTAGAAGTTAATCAACCACTTCAATAAAGCTTCGCTTCATAATTTCAACATGCCGGTTGGAACTGCATATTTTAGTTAGTTATTCACTATATACGGTACAACCCTATAGATACGTTTTCCAAGGGGCCACACACAGAAAAATTTCACCGACGATTACGATACTCCTTAAGGCGAAATTTGAGCACAGCTCTATACGTGTTTTCATTTCGCGATATATTGAGGGAAAGAATTTGAGACATGTAGCAGTCGGCGATCGTCGAAACTATTATCGGCGGATCAAGCGCGTCGGCTTTTATACATGACTCGTCGAAACTTCCAGTGCAATCGCTGGTTCCGCGTGGCTTCCAGAAAGTACTGCACAATTCACGTCGCGCATACAATTAGATTACGAAAAGCTTTGGTGACAACAGCCAACGGACACAACTATCGATAATATTCGAGAAACTTCTGATAAATTCAGGCGCGTCGTGCGATAATGTTTAACTCTTGTTATCCGGTGCAAAACAGTGACCGAAGAAAGATAAAAAGTAAACGGTGAACCGACGACGGCGCGCTACTTTGGCGCCATCTCGTAGCGGACGTCGGATCTAGCCCGTCACTACGCTTTTCTTCTCACGCTTACGTCATACCCTCCTCCTCTGCTTTTCGCCTCATGCTTCCGCTGCATCTTCCTCCTCGGCTTCCTCCTCGTGCTCTCTTCGCTTTCGCCGCTTTTTTCCTCCCCCGCTGCGTTCGATCGCTTGGTTACGCCGGGAACGCTGACGCTCGACGCAGGAACGGGCGCCCAAGAGCTGCGCTCAAAAAAAATTTAAATGCCCTCTACGTGGGCGCGGCCAGCGGTTACAACGGCCTCCCGTTAGGGGGTCCTGACAGTAGCTCCTCAGGATCAAATAAAGTTCGTTGTCTGTCTGTCTGTCTGTCTGTCTGTCTGTCTGTCTGTCTGTCTGTCTGTCTGTCTGTCTGTCTGTCTGTCTGTCTGTCTGTCTGTCTGTCTGTCTGTCTGTCTGTCTGTCTGTCTGTCTGTCTGTCTGTCTGTCTGTCTGTCTGTCTGTCTGTCTGTCTGTCTGTCTGTCTGTCTGTCGTCTGTCTGTCTGTCTGTCTGTCTGTCTGTCTGTCTGTCTGCTGTCTGTCTGTCTGTCTGTCTGTCTGTCTGTCTGTCTGTCTGTCTGTCTGTCTGTCTGTCTGTCTGTCTGTCTGTCGTCTGTCTGTCTGTCTGTCTGTCTGTCTGTCTGTCTGTCTGTCTGTCTGTCTGTCTGTCTCGTCTGTCTGTCTGTCTGTCTGTCTGTCTGTCTGTCTGTCTGTCTGTCTGTCTGTCTGTCTGTCTGTCTGTCGTGTCTGTCTGTCTGTCTGTCTGTCTGTCTGTCTGTCTGTCTGTCTGTTCTGTCTGTCTGTCTGTCTGTCTGTCTGTCTGTCTGTCTGTCTGTCTGTCGTCTGTCTGTCTGTCTTCTGTCTGTCTGTCTGTCTGTCTGTCTGTCTGTCTGTCTGTCTGTCTGTCTGTCTGTCTGTCTGTCTGTCTGTCTGTCTGTCTGTCTGTCTGTCTGTCTGTCTGTCTGTCTGTCTGTCGTCTGTCTGTCTGTCTGTCTGTCTGTCTGTCTGTCTGTCTGTCTGTCTGTCTGTCTGTCTGTCTGTCTGTCTGTCTGTCTGTCTGTCTGTCTGTCTGTCTGTCTGTCTGTCTGTATGTCTGTCTGTCTGTCTGTCTGTCTGTCTGTCTGTCTGTCTGTCTGTCTGTCTTCTGTCTGTCTGTCTGTCTGTCTGTCTGTCTGTCTGTCTGTCTGTCTGTCTGTCTGTCTGTCTGTCTGTCTGTCTGTCTGTCTGTCTGTCTGTCTGTCTGGTCTGTCTGTCTGTCTGTCTGTCTGTCTGTCTGTCTGTCTGTCTGTCTGTCTGTCTGTCTGTCTGTCTGTCTGTCTGTCTGTCTGTCTGTCTGTCTGTCTGTCTGTCTGTCTGTCTGTCTGTCTGTCTGTCTGTCTGTCTGTCTGTCTGTCTGTCTGTCTGTCTGCTGCAAGAAAACATAACAGTGAAGAAGGTTGCAAATTGCGGTGAAGTTGACTAAAGAGAACCGGCGTTTATGCAATGCACATAAAACTCTTGCTGGCCCCAAAATAAATGTAGCCCGGCGCTTGGTGGATTTCGTCCAGTGTGCATGGTTCCCGATAGATTTTAACCGATGCACACTTATTCGGGTGCAGCCAGCGCTGCTGCGCCGTCTCTGAAGGAGGGCCCATCGACTTCTGGGTTGGTGGCCTCCAAGGCCCTGCTTTTCGAGGCAAGGCCTACCGCCAAACTACCCCACTCGAGTGAGCGGAAGTCCAGCGGCTCCCAGGAGTCGATGGACACAACTCCAAGCCAGACTGCGCAGCCAGCGCCTCGGGAGCGGCGCGATTCTCGCGAACGCTCCAAGACAAACAAACCACGGATTACGGGGCCTGAAAAGGCTTCGTAAGCCAGCTTGAATCCTCTTGACACACAGCCGAAACACACAAACAACATGGATACCCAAATACTACACTGGAATGCGAAAGTTCTTATGAAAAACACAAACATGGATACCCAAATACTACACTGGAATGTGAAAGGTCTTATGCACAACCTCGATGACATTAAATAATTTCTGCACAAATACAATCCAAAGGTGCTGTGTGTTCAGGAGTCACACTTAAACCAACACAAAGCAACTTCCTCAGGAAATACGCCATTTTCCGAATAGATCGAGATGACGCACTCGCCTCTTCGGGTGGCATCGCCATTATAGGGAACAAAGATGTTGCTTGTCAGCAGTTACCTCTCCGAACTCCTCTTGAGGCAGTCGCAGTCTGAGTGGTGCTCTTTCAGAAGTTGGTCACTATAAGTTCCCTTTACATACCTCCTAATTACCAACTTTCCAGATCAGAGTTTTTAAGCTTCATCGCTGAACTTTCCCAACCATATATCGTTGTTGGAGATCTAAATGCCTATAGCAGCCTGTGGGGTGACTCTCGTTGTGATGCGAGAGGGCGCTTAATTGAAAACTTTCTTTTCTCCACAGGTGCGTGCTTGCTAAATAAAAGAGAGCCCCCATATTTTATAGCGTGACACACAATACATACTCATCTATAGATTTAAGCATAGCATCAAGTACACTCATGCCGTATCTGGAGTGGAAAGTCATCAAAAACCCCTATGGGAGTGACCACTTCCCGATCGCCTTAACATTAACAAAAAGGGAGGAAAACTGTCCTTATGTTCCCCAGTAGAAGATTGACTCTACCGACTGGGAGCAATACAGAGAGCTCACCTGCTTAACATGGGATGACATCCATACACTCAAATTGACGACGCAGTAGCATATTTGAAAGCATTTATTGTGAACATAGCGTCCATGTGCATCCCAGAAACACAAGGAAAACATTCCAAACGACGTTTTCCTTGATGGGACGATGGCTGTAGGGAAGTACGAAGAAAACAAAATAAGGCTTGGGGCCGCCTTCGTGACTCTCCAACTACAGAAAATCTTATAAACTTCAAGAAAACAAAGAGTGAGGGTAGAAGAACGCGCCTCCGTGCCAAAAGGGAAAACTGGCAAAAATACATATCACGCATAAACTCTTACACAGACGGAAAGAAAGCCTGGAACCGAGTTAACAAATTAAACGGCCGGCAAACTCATCCTCTACCATTAGGTAACAACCAGGGAAAGACTCTTGAAGACCAGGCTGATTTTCTAGGTGCCCACTTCGAGTACATGTCTAGTTCGGCCCATTACACATATGCATTTCTACGGTACCAGCGGCAAGCAGAGTTATTGCCCCTGGATCGGAAAATAACAAAGAATGAACCTTACAACCGTCCATTTAGCATGGCGGAATTTCAGGCGTCACTGAGTTGCTGTAATATGACAGTGCCAGGAAGAGACAGAATAGCTTATGACATGATCAAACGCTTACACCCTGAAGCCCACAAAACACTTCTGTCGATATTTAACTCCATATACTGTGGTGGGTACATCCCGGTTGCCTGGAAAAAGGCAATAATAATTCCCATTCTCAAAGAGGGTAAGGACCCGACTTCGGCCAGCAGTTATAGGCCTATAGCCCTAACAAGTTGCCTGTGCAAACACTTTGAGAAAATGACTAACCGGCGCGTGATTCATTTTCTTGAAAGTAACAAAATACTAGATCCCCCACAGTGTGGCTTCAGGGAAGGTAGATCCACAACAGACCACCTTGTCCGCATCGAGACAAATATCCGGGATGCCTTCATGCATAAACACTTTTGCTTATCTGGATTTGTAGACATGGAGAAAGCATATTACACCACTTGGCGTTTTGGAATCCTTCGTGATCTGGCAAGAATGGGCGTCCGAGGCAACTTGCTGAAGGTGATTCAAAGTTATCTCTAGAACCACACATTCCGTGTTCGCGTTGGTAACATCTTATTTCGTTCATTCACACAAGAGACTGGTGTACCACAAGGAGGTGTGCTGAGTTGCACTCTATTTGTTGTAAAAATGAATTCTCTCCACAGTGTCATACCACGCACAATGTTTTATTCCGTGTACGTGGATGATGTGCAAATCGGTTACAAATCTTGTAATCTTGCTATCTGCGAGCGAGAGGTGCAGCTTGGCCTCAACAAGATTTCCATAAGGGCGGACGAGAATGGATTTAGACTAAACCCACAAAAAAGCGCGTTCGTCCTCTTCTCGAACAAAAGAGGTATGAAACCAGACCCCGTTATTGACCTTAGTGGAGAACGGCTATCTGTGAGTCATGAATATAAATTTTAGGACTCATCTTAGATTCTAAGTTAACTTTTGTCCCGCACCTGGAGCTCTTGTCACGCACATCATGGGGAAGCGACAGGAGGTGCCTCCTTAACTTATAGCCTCCTTAGCTTAGCCTTGTACGGTCACGCCTTGACTACGGAGCCATAGTTTATAACTCTGCAACACCTAGTGCTTTAAAGATGTCAGGCCCCGTTCATATCTGGGTATGCGGCTTGCCACAGGTGCCTTCAAGACTAGCTCGGTAGAGAGCCTATGTGTTGAGTGGGATGAGTGGTCCCTGCATCTCCAAAGAGCGTATTTAAGTCTGTCTTACTTTCTGAAGGTAAAGGCAGATGTAGAACACCCATGCCATACCACCATAAGCGATATATCGGCTGCCAGGCTGTATCGAAACCGGCCGTCTCTGAGGGCTCCTTTGGCCCTGCGTCTAGAAGCGTCGGCTGAAGAAACAGGATAGACTACTTCAAGAGAATATCTTAACGGCTCCCAGTCGGCTTCCACTACCTTGGGAGTGGCAGACTGTTGAGTGCGATGTCTCTTTCATAGAGATCTCCAAGCACACACCTGAGACTCAGTCACAGACCCCGTGAACGAGGCGCAAACGCCGGACCAAATTCCAAAGCCGACTTATCAGCTTCCGAAAATAACCCCACGAAAGCAAGGACAATTAAGAATGAGCCCTGCAAGTGCGCCAGCGAACACCGGTTGATGTCCAAAGACCGAGTCAGAGCCCAGAGTTGTCAAAAGACAACAAAATATATTCTTCGCACAAGGCAGTTACACACAAACGTGCACACTTAGGCTAGACACAACACAATACAAATCAGATGGGTATTAACAAACACAAGAAAGCAACACGTAAATTACAAAATGAATAGGAACACTAAGTGTCCAATCGTATTCACCGTGCTGGTCATGGAGTCAGATGATCTCGGCGTAGCTCGCGGCAAATCTCGAAGAAGGAACTTCTTCCGGAAATGC